>NW_010228165.1:13562-63185 GCF_000690775.1 Eurypyga helias
CAGTGAAAGGGACCTGCAACAATAATCTAGTCCTCTTCCTCAGTGTGAATCTCACATGAAAAATAACGTTTCTACAATGCTGATTTTTTTCCTGATTATTTTGTTCTTATTTTTGGCAAAGTTTTCCCTCACTACTGAGACATAATGCTCCCCATCTTCAACTTCACTGTATGAGGAAACATGGTTTTTTTGGTGACCCAGTGTATTTTGGATAAGTTTAATTTATCTGTCAGATTGTTTCATGATGAGATAAAAAAATGCCCCAAAAGCATATTTCCAAGATAATTCTTTTGGACTTTAGAATCCCAAACCCCTTAATTTCCCAATATTTTGTTCTTGATTTTCAACAATCATAAATATCAATATTAAAATTTTTTGTAGGTTAGAAATTCTGTTTTTCCTGCAACTCTTACTACCTGCAACAATTTCCTGCTATCTTCCCATATATTTGCCTTTCTGTAATTACACACAACATAACTTTTTTCCCATGTGAATTATCACTAAGACCTAAACCCAGATCCCCAAATCCCATAATAAAGTTCTGTTCTCTCCAAGTGATACAATAGCCAATTCATTGAGCACAGACACATCTTTTCCATGAATGCATTTAGCATCATTGCTAAAACTGTCTCACTAGCAATTTCAGCTAATAAGAAAATGAAGTTAGTGCAAAGCTTCTGAAAATAAATTTTGCAGAAGACATCTCTGCTTTAATAGAGATTGAATACAGTCCGTTTCTTTTTCTCCATGTCCCAAGTAACGCATAACAACGTTTAGCAAGTGAGCTACATTTCACAACACACTCACATCATAGATGGAAGTAAAATAAGTTGCTTGGCACAGTAAATGCCCTGGAGAGAGAAAAGTTGGTTGTTTTGGGTTTGTTTGGGGTTTTATTCTGTCCAGCCTGGTTTCACCCAGTACTTTAGGATTGACCAAGATTATTCCATTATCTCACTTGCATCTCCAGTGGCTGTTAACACTCTGCACTGCCGAAAAAAATGCCACTGCCAGAAGCCTCTTCCTCTGCCTCTTGAATTCTGGTTGCAGAAATGTCAGGCAGTACTGCTGTTGATTCCTGGCATATCCTACCTAAGGTAGACTCAAACAGCATGAAACCACAGGCAGGAGAGAAGGAGAAAGGTGCTTTAAAAAACAGGTACTTCAAGTTTAACCAAGGAAGGGGGAAAGACCTGGGGACATATCCACACTGTGTCATTGTTTCAGTGATTTTCCACAGTTTCTCAGTTTGCTTAATGGTCTCAAAGATACTGTTTTCTCAAGTGTACTGGTGGCTAAATGGTATGTGAAAAATGTTATTTAACTCAAGATTTTCTCTTCCAATGGTCTGGCTTCCATAAAGTGGGTCTTGCTAAAGTCTCCCTGTACTCCTTGGCAGGAGTAACTGCAGCTCAGGTTCCGGCATCTTCAATGTGGCCCATAGGGATTCATCTCAGAAAATTTGGCCCATAAAACTCCTTCTCAGATTTCCCAAATTCTCTGCCCAAGAACATTAGAAACAAGGCACTTGAAATCCATTTTCCCCAAACATTTGGTCTAGTCAAGTGCCTTTTCACAATGTATGGGGTAAACATGCAACTGGGTCGCAAACACTACTGAGATGAATACTTAATTCAGCAGAGGATGTGGATTTTTTTGTTGTTGCCTCTGCTAGACAACTTTGTATACTGCTGGTAATTACTGTATCTGGGTTTTTTGTTTGCTTGCCTATGCCCTACCCAGTAGCTTTGTTCACAACAATAAAAATATTCCAAACAGCTTGGAAAACTTCCTTTGCTCTGACTTGAAAAGGATCAATCCAGTTCACAGGGAACTCGGTGGGAGCTGGATTAAGCTCTGTGGCAACATCCTTTACCTCTTACCATTCTGCCACTGTGGCAAGTGCTGAATTTCCTTTTACTGATTGGTTAATTTATCCTTTTGTGGCAGCAATGTACCAAAATCACCTACATTTCCTCCCCTTATGTAAGGTTTTTTTCTGAACTCCTGTGACAGAAGAGACCCAGACCTTCTTCTCCTTGTCCAGTCTCCAGCCAGTTCAGAGCTCCAAAGCTTTAACTTTCCAAGGGGTTTTCTTGCACCAGAGAGTTCTCTGTGCCAGTCAAGAAGATTTGCAATATTTCTCACTCTTTTTTTCACATACTCCATCTCTGGAGTATGCCTATACATTTATTCTTCCTCAAAAGTGTCTTGCCTATCCAAATCACAGTTCTGGGTAGAAACAGAAATGAGGACAGGCATGTCCTCTTACAGCCCAAGGGGCAAGAAAGGGGGCGAGGACTTTATAGATAAAGTTTTTGTTTGGAATCTATAAAAAGAAATGGTGTATTTACCACAACTAGTATCCATTTACAGTTTGATACATAGGTACAGTTTTCTCCAGGACACAGGTTAGTAGATATTGGTTAAAAAGAAATAATAATATAGCATTTCTTCCCTCATAAGGAGTTTTGCCAGTCTTTGTTCTCATGTCTTTCTTTGGTGCCCTCCAAACACATTAGTTTTTTACCTTTGAAGATTTTTAAAAAAAAAAAAAAAACAGCTTTCTATTTTGAAAAACCATGTCAAGGTAAGGAGGTAAAGCAACAGGACTCCCCAGAAAGAGATCACTGTTTCTACAGAAATAACTCTGATGAATTCTATATAAATTACCAAATAAAAATCCTGTAGGATAATTAGAACACCAAGGAATGGCAGCTCCTCTGCTGAATTCTAAGAAAAACCAATGCAATTTAATAATTACACCCACATTGAAGGTCCCTAATGTTCATTTGAAAGATAATCTTCACATGCCACATGGTGAAGTTCCATAAGACATCCTTGTTAAATTTGATTGGGTTTGTTGTTCTTTTCAGAACATGATGCTTAATTTAACTCGTTTGATATGTGCTGAAGTACCTACATTAAAGCACACCAACAATTCTTACCCTCTGATAGATGTGAAACAAAGCATCATGATATTATTTACAAACAGTGGAAAATATAAGTGTCTAATCACACCCAGCAAGTGTTACTAACTGAACTGATTTTGATACGGTTACTCTTGATTTATGTCTGTATATATTAAAAAATTAAAACATAATTTTCAGACAAATTTACCATGAAAAATACATTATCGCTTTGAGCAGAGCAGTTAGAATCTGTGTATTGGGCTTTCTTTATTTTACAGTACCTTTAATGAATAGCATTTAACCACAAGCAGCTGTAGATGTAGTCCTATAAATCATGCCAAAATAATTAAAAGTTTTGCCATTTTCCCACCACTGGAGAGAGGATTTTTAAAACAAGCCTTCCATAATAATTTGAGTGCCAAAATACCACTGGGCTAAAACAGAAGCTGTAGGCAGCCACCCTGCCTCACAATAAAGTGAAAATGTTGTGTTCAAAATGGAAGAAAAAGAAAAACAAAATAGAAAGGCACTTTCCTTCTGTGTTAGTGTAAATTAACTTTAGAGTTAGGCAAAAACCCTAAAACTCGGATTCAGACAGAAACCTGGGAGCATACAGCTTAAAATAAAGCCGGCTCATTGTATCCAGACCACCATGGCTGCTGGCAAATAGGTTGTAACTGATTAGTCAGCAAAGTCCTTGGAGCATCTATTCCATATGCCCCCTATCTCACAGTATATTTCCCCTTACAGTATATTTCCCAGTACACACATCACCTTACATCCTGTACTGATGCACCACAGATAATTCTAAACAAGTTAAGTTCCTGTGACAGGTACAAAAATTCTTTTAAACAAGAGATGTTCTTAAAAAACATAGTTTGGATAAAAAATTTCACACATAAATTTGAGCCTTGCTTATGGAACCTTCCACAAATCCATCTCATTTAGTCAAAGACAAATTCTATTTAAAAACCCAGCAAGAAAGAACATTCAAATAAAATAACTCACCTAAAATATGAGCCAAATATGAGCCTTTATGCTCATCTATTCCTGGCAATTCCAGTTTAGTCTGGGACTAGAAAGAGAAGCATACAAATATATAAATACATGGGACTTTTTCTGAACTCATTCATACTGAACAAAACTGAAGAAATACAGAAGGTATGGTCATGATTTCATTTTAGGAAGAAGCAGTTTATTAAATGTAATTATTCAGCTGGTCTAATGGTTTGCCAATATCTGTTATTTGATACCAAGGAAATAAAAAAAACAATAGAGAAACTTGGATGATGGCAAGTAATAGGGAGCTAGCTCCTAGACACCCATATTGCCTCCTAAATCATAACAGTTCCTACGTTGTTTAAAATATAAATCACACAAAGTGGTCAAAATCCAGCTTTAATTCTCAGTCTAATGATTACATTGGTCGATTTCCAAGACCACAGCTAAAGGCCATGAGAACTTTTAAAATATTTTCCCACCCACATACATCCAAGCATTAAAAAAAATAAAAATCAAGCAACCAAGAAGGAAAAAGAACAACAACCATACAGAAAGCACAGTGGTGAAATAAAACATTCAACATGGAGTTAGTGATCTGCAAGTGAGCTTTGAAATTACCAGGAGATGTGACGATTTTGATTTAGCATCCCACTGAATTCTTATAACTGTTTTGAGGTGGAAGGGGTTGCATATAGCACCATGGACCTCTTTACTAGGGTTTGAGGAGTTTCAGGTTTCTTTCTCTTAGCTTTTTTTTTTTTTTTTTTTTGCTTTCCTGTGTTAAACAGATTGCTCATAGAAAATTATTTCAAGAGCTTTCCTTTCACTCTCCTGTGCAGAGCTACAACAGAGTTCTATTGGCATCTGCTTCTGCATATGCCTAGAAGCCCATTCATTTCAAGCCACTTTCAGAATCAGGGCCTTGATGTGTAATGGATTACTACAAATTTTGATATGTATGGGGTTTTTCTTAAAATGTACTTGAAATTTCCAAATACTGCTAAATCCCTGAAAGTGTCTCTCAGGAGAATAACTTTCTGGGAAATTGTGACATTTCTCATAGCATTCTGAGAAAGAAGCAGTGTGGCAAATACTTTGTCTCATGAAAAAGCTGAATAATATCGAAATAAAAATATGAATACAATTTTACGAGCTGTATCAGTCATAATTAACCAGTCAGGAGAAATGTCAGTGTATACAGATCTCCTATGTGAAAATTACTGAATGTTTTAGGAAGGAACTGAACTTTTCTTGTAATTAATTATTCATCCATAGAACTTTCCCTATTTCCTCCTCAAATTATTGCAGAACTTTCCTCTCCTCAGTGACATCAGGAGTGTTTTCACATGCATGTGTACAGTACAAAGACAAAAACATATAACCATAAAAAAAAGCTGCAACAGATACCACCCCCAACTTTCCCCAGTTGTACATTTGATGCTTGCTGGTACCATTAAGCAAACACAAAACAACAGCAAGTGCATTCTGTTGAAATGTTTAGCTAAATGGAACCAAAACAGTCACAGTTCACAATTTCATAAATACATTAATTAGAAGTGTCTCCAAATAGCATGTGATTTTGAATTATTAACATAAAACACTGCATTATAAATGACTGCAAATTGCATTCCTTAGTGCTCTCCATGCTTAATTTATTATGCCGTAGGATAATTTGCAAATTACTTCACTGTTTTATATTTAATGGATAGTTTTATATGTATATTGTTTCATTAAGATAAAATTAAACTGCAGTGTACATATTATATGCCTTTACAGTGACAAAAATGTCACTAGAGACCCTTTCCAGACTTTGTCTGGAGGGGACCATGCTTCTGTTATTTCCTAGATTTAATAAAGAACCAAAGAGCAGATTCAAGTTTCTGCCCTTTCCATGTCCATCTGCAATTGCTCCTTCCAGCCAGCCCATTTCTGATGTTTGCAAAGGGCATTGCACAAAAGTTTCCTATCAATTGAAAGCATGAAGAGGGGCAGCAGAGCAGCCCTCTCTTCTCTGCCTCTGCATTAGGAAGGCAAAGGATACTTTTCAGCATTGGCCTCTGCTCCTAGGGCAGTGCAATCGCCATGCCACCCATGCTTTGTGTGTGAGAAAGAAGCAAGCAAGACAGGTAAGCCTCATGCCTCGAATCCCATGAGCAAAGATACCTCTGGAAAACCATTTTAGTCTCCCAAGAGACTGGCATGGGTTGTCATGCTACACTGCAAGGTTTTTGTTGTCATACCTTCCTGTGGGAGAAAGGATGGAACTAAAACATATTAGGAAATCCTGGTGAGGCTAGGTGGGGGTAGATGTCTGGAGAAACACTGGGGTGGGAGTGGAGGACATTGTATATATAAGGAAAAATCCATTAAAAATGTAACTATAAAGACATTTGTCTTTGACAACTTTTTTGCATGTTGTCTGTTCTTAGCCATTTGTCTTTTCTATTTGTAAATTCCTCAGAAGAGAAATTGCCTCTAACTATGTGCTGGTAGAGTGCATGTTAAAATGGAGGCTCCGCTTCCCTGAAAACCTGAAACACAAATAGAACGTAAATAATAGATATTATTTATGATATGTAATTAAATAACATTTGGCCATGAAGAGGCATTCTAGATGTGTTTAAATAGCCTGTCCAATTGCTTGTTTTCTAAAAACTAATAATATCCCTTCGGTGGATGTGATAGATACTTCTTTGAACTCACTTTCAGACCTTTCTATAAGGTCTGAAAGGTCAGTTACCTGTCGGCACATTTTCCATGTAGTTTTCAGATGTGTTTTCATTTAATGAAAATATAGTACAGTAAAATATTACAGTATGGGTAGGAGATGGAGAGATGGCATATTTGGGAAAAGCTATGAATTCTGCTTTAAGTTAACGTTGTATTAATGAAATTGAAGCTACAAGAAGATGCATGCAAGAAAGAAAGACAGCCCTCTGAGCTATTCTTTTCAAGTAATGAAGATGAGACTCTGTCAGAGATTGAGGTGTCAAGACTGGAAGTGCTGGAACAAATTCACAAATTAAAGAGCAACAAGTCACCATGACCAGATGGCATACATCTGAGAGCTCTGAAGGAACTCAAGAATTAAGTGGTTGAGCTGCTAACAGAAAAATATGCAGCCTTTCATTAAACTGCTACCATGCCAGAGGACAGGAGGTAACAAATACCTCATCTCACAAAATCTGGAAGGTGTGCTCCTGCAAACTTGATTAAAGCTGTAGATTGCTGTTCTTTTTAATCATCCTGGCTTCAGAGGTTAAGTTCAGCACATCCAGCAAAAAGAGCTAGCCTCAGCCAATCAGGAGCCCCCGGTGAAGGCAAGTGCAAAGATTTTGCTGACTCAGCATACACTGGTGACCTTAACCTGGATATGGCTGGGGGCCTTAGAAGGACTGACTTCATTGATAATTAAAAACCAAGTGCCCTAATTACCCGCTGCCTTTCTAAACATGGTTTAGGTTCCACCAGTACCTATCCCTGACAGTATTTTCAGGATAGATTAACTCTTTCCTTGGCCTGTTTATAAATGGGATGAGAGGACAAACCTGTCATCTTGCTAACCCAGAAATGTCCTTCTGGTTTTATGTTCTACGTGCCTCTCCTTAACATCCAGATAAGAAATTTTCTGTGGTAGCACACAGAGGAGAAGACACAGAGAGGAAAAACTTAGCTCAGCATCTACCTGGCAGCATGAACCATGTACTTGTACCATTGCATAGACTTTGAGTGTTGGATCATCTAGTTTTGTGGTGCACAGCTGCTGTACTGTAACTTAGTGTGGATGCAAGCACACAGTCTGTCTGATGCGCATGAAGCAAGGCACACACATCCCCGCAGCCTCAGATGCACCCTGTGTTCACAGATCAGCAGTGCAGGGCACCCACAGCATGCATGGAGAATCCAGCCTCTGCAAAGGCATGGCTGAGGGACGCAGACATCTCTGATCCTACTTTCTGGGTATGAAAGAGCAGAGAGGTTTTGCATTATTATGCTCATATCAGATTGGCTGAAGTATATCTGCCTGCTATCTACTTAGCCCGGGACAGATAGTATCAAGATATAGGAAAGTCATCTCCACCTGTGAAGGTCTCTGCTAGTCACTGGCACTATTTAAAACATATGCCGCGCTTCTAACCTGAATACACCTGGCTTTCACACACAGCCACTTGTTCTTGTGCTCTTATGGTTAATGAAAGCCCTTGGGAAACAGATAATCACTTTGAAGATTACAAATAGATTTCAAACTATCAAAACAAGAGTTGTGAGAGAACAGTTTAGCCATCCCAAAAACATTTTGAGATTAAAAAAAAAAAATTACCAGAAAAAAAAAGGGAAATTCTTTCAGAGCAGAGTCAACACATGCCTTGTAAAAGCTTTCATTTTTGACAACTAGAGACTCTCCTGCCAATTCAAAATATTCAGAACTGTACTGAACCATAGTTATCTAGGATGCACAGAAGAAGAGGGAAAATAGCTGCTTGAGAATAACCAGCCATTTGAAGCTTCAGACACGTATTTCCAACATATAAGAGTGAGACTCATGTCACTGCTTCAAGAGAACACCTCAGCCTCTGGACTCACTCCAGCTGGTCAATATGGTTCTTATGTTGGTGTCGCAGAGCTGGATGCAGTACTCCAGGTGGGGTCTCATGACAGCAGAGTAGCGGGGGACAATCACCTCCCTCAACCTGCAGGCCACGCTTCTCTGGATACAGCCCAGGATACAGTTTGCTTTCTGGGCTACCAGTGCACACTGCTGGCTCATGTCCAGCTTTTCATCTGCATTCTCAGATGCAACAGAGAAGTCATGGTTACATCAATAATACACAATAACAACTTTGAGACAATAATGCTTTCATTTTTCATTTTTCATAGGTCATCTTCCTAGCTAGAACTGCTGAACTGACGCAAAGAAGGAAGAGGACTGTGGCTGTCTTCTGAGAACTGTTGATAAAGCTGGTTTCTCCTTCCTATGTATATACACTCACATTTTAAAGGAAAACATGGACATTTCTTCCAGCGGGGAGGGAGTGGGGGAAGAAGAAGAAAAGCAAATAACAGAGTATTTTTGAACTATGGTTTTAGTTCTTGATATTCCTAACACAAACATCTGTGAGTGAACACAGAGCAGAAGTCCAAATCCTAATAATAGCACAATGGGTGGGACAACTTTCAAGTTTTCTCCCTCTGATGGATCTGCTGGCAAAGATGGCACATTTTTGGTGATGTCTCACGAATCTTCACTTTTCTGTCATCATTAGCAAAGGGTCCTTTCCCCCTTATCCTTGTCTCAGTTTCCACCTTCAGAAATTTAAGTTCTAGTAGATATATTCAAGTGCTCTGGATGGTCAAAGCACTCAGTCTTCTCCTGGAATGGGCAATCCTAGGTTTTAGGTCATGATGAAAAGTCCCATTGTGAGTGGCTTTTGTATTTTCAAAATCTGCTGGAGGAACTGCAAACAGATGTTCTTGTAGAAATGTGAAAAACAGGATATGTGTGGGAGTCCTCACTGGGAAGAATGGTGGCAGTCCTGCAGCCTACATAATGGCCACAGGACTCACACTCAGCAGAAAATAATAGCTTAAAAATAGCTAAACATTTCAACATATTTTCTGTGCATTCTTTTCATGGCAGTCACTTCCTTATCCTAAATCAGGCAATAAATATGGACAAATTCACAACTTGCTTCAGTGACTTTTAACCTAGAAATACAAGCTGCTTTTATGTTTTATCACAAATGAATTCCATGCATAATTATGAAAACACAAGTTTTCCCATGCTTGACTCAAACCAAGTCCTTCGCTGTTCAGACAGCCAAAAATTTTGCAGGCCCTAGGCTTGAGTAGTGCAGCCTATTGTTAATGAAACTACCACTGGAAAACTCCACATAATTCAGAAAATAGATATTTATATCTATTTTGTCTAGACAGATGTCTACCTATTGATGTTGCAGTTGACACGCTGTGGGGAAGGGATGCCATCCAGAGGGACCTGCACAGGTTGGAGAGGTAGGCCACTGTCAATCTCATGAAGTTCAACAAAGCCAAGTGCAAGGTCCTGCACCTGGGTCAGGGCAATCCCAAATACAAGTACAGGCTGGGTGGAGAGTGGATTGAGAGCAGCCCTGAGGAGAAGGACTTGGGGGTACTGGTGGATGAAAAGCTGGACATGAGCCAGCAGTGTGCGCTGGCAGCCCAGAAAGCCAACTGTATCCTGGGCTGTATCCAGAGAACAGTGGCCAGCACGGCCAGAGAAGCGTGGCCAGCAGGTCGAGGGAGATGATTGTCCCCCTCTACTCTGCTGTCATGAGACCCCACCTGGAGTATTGCATCCAGCTCTGCGACACCAACATAAGAACTATATCAACCAGTTGGACTGAGTCCAGAGGAGGCCATGAAGATGATCTGAGGGCTGGTGCACCTCTCCTGCGAAGAAAGACTGGGAGAGTTGGGCTTGCTCAGTCTGGGGAAGAAAAGGCTCTGGGGAGACCTTACAGCAGCCTTCCAGTACCTGAAGGGGCCTACAGAAATGCTGGAGGGGAACTATTTTCAAGGGCCTGTAGTGACAAGACACAGGATAATGGGTTTAAATTGAAAAAGCATAGATTTAGACTAGATATCAGGAAGAAGGTCTTCACTAGATGATCTTTAAGGTCCCTTCCAACCCAAACCGTTCTATGGTTCTACGAACTTTTAAATGCTCTGCAGTTGTCACTGACTGCTTTCAAATGAAGCTTGTGGTGCTGCCTAAGTTAGACAGCTTTCCCTGTAATTGGGGACCCCCTTCTCAAAGAGATAGCTGTTCTCTTCATGTCCCATTGTAGCCATCATGTTCTGTGGGCTTCTTGCAGAACTCTCAGCAGAGGGTCTCAGTTAGTATCACATCTCTCTGGCTGCATCTGTTGTATGTTTCAGTCGGTTGCCTCCATGCACTTTTGGAACATATCAGAAGCTCAGTTGTATAAACTTCAAGTTGGTCTGAAACATTTATCTGTTTTTCAGATCTCTAGTTGTCTTTTGGCAAAATTTACCTTGGGCTTAATTTTTTTTATAGAATCTTTACTGTTAGCATTATGTTCTTCTGGTTGAAACCAGCGGAAGGCGGCGAAGTATCACAAATATATGAAACTGTCAGACAGATACTCAATGAAGCTGAAATTATTTCTTTTGTGTAGTTAAAACAGACTCAAATAATCAAATCAAGTTGACCCTGAGTGAAAACCAAGCTTAGTTTCTTGGCTTCCAAGCTGAAGTGACCTCTGGACTTTCAGCTGTGAGCCTACTGAACAAAAAGCATGTTCTTTGTAATATCCACTGGAGCCAGGATAACCGTCGATATCGTCTTTCCCGAACAGTGTTTGGATACAGATGACTGGACACAGGCTGTGAGCCCCGGCAGTCAGTAAGAAAGTGGGTTTGGAAAAGCCAAGGTAATTCATGCTTGCACACCACTGGGACAGCTCTTGCCTGCTGGTGTTAATGAAGGCAGCAGCTCTGGTCTGCTGCTGGATTTCTCCTCAAGTCTCTTTCTTTCTCAATCCAGATGAAACAGTTCAATTGGAAATCTGGGGGTATGCTGGGATCGGCCTAATGCACTCCTCCAGCCAACACAAGAGACTTCCACAACTGATGGACCAGCTTGCTTCTGTTTGACATTACACAGCACTTACGGTAAGGTCATTAACTTTTTTAGGCTGTAATTTATTTCATTTTGTGGAAGTCTCAAATCCCTGAGCTTTGCTCAAGACCCGGAATCTAATGCCTTTGTCTGTTTTCTCCCTGACAAGTCTCAGAGATATTAAAAATCAAAAGAAGACTCTAAGGAGCAAATAAAGCCCCTTTAAAGTACTGTTTCACTTTTGTGTTAACTCACAGAAGCTTTTTGCTCTCTCTGCCTGCCCCCAGTCAGATCTTGCATAAAAGGGAAAAAATGCACTTAAAAGTGCTGTTTTCTTTCCACTTCCCCCTGCGCTTCAAATCATTAGTCTTTCTGCATTTCTCTTTTATTCCCAGACTGGCTTGTGCCGAATCAGATTATAATACATTAAAACTCCAGGAAACACAAAGCTCTCCAAAGTGCTCTTTGGGGTCTCCGTGCATGTGTTCTCTCGCTCTTTCCTGCAATAATTACTGCCATCCCAGGGTCAGCTCCTGCATGTAGGTCCCGCTCAGACACACTCAGCCTCACCTCCCATTGCTGTGAAATGAATTCAGGATGGACTTTGCCTGTGTGTCGCTTTTGGTTTTGCGTGCAGAAGTAAGGGAATCGTTCTGTCTGCAAGGATGTCCTGCCCTACTTTTCCAAGGACAGTCTCCCTTGTAGAAAGGGACTTCTGTAGTTTCTTTGGAGAAGTAGGGTTGGGGGCCTCCCAACCAACCTCTCCAGACAGGTTAATTCCTCCTACTAAAGGCAGGGTTGTTGAATCACAGCCCTGGACTGGTTTACATCTGTGCCGTGTCCCCTGATATCAGCAAGACAGGGCTCCTCACCCCGGCGTAGTCTTGAATGATGACAGCCAGTGCTGGAAACAGTTTAACAGTATTTGTGTTTTCAGAAGGAAATGTTGCCCTTAGCTTGGCCTTTACTCTGAGCACGAAGAAGACTGTATAGGGCTATCACTGCTGGACAGGACAGCCTCATCCTAAGGCAGCACAGTGTAAAGAGTTGAAGATAAGGCTATTGCCACATCTATATCAGTCAGAAAGCACACAGAGATAATTCACAGTGAGGCGTTACTCCAAGTGTGGTTTGACTCACTACTCACAGGTTACTGGAGAGCAGTATCTCTGGTCTTCCCAAGCAGTACTTCCAGCTCTCCACAGAAGGGCCATGAAGAGCTCCAGGAGGGACTCAGGTGTACAAACAGCCCTGATCTATGGTGGCTAAGGCTGCTTCATCAGGTGGCTCCTAGAGCCCCTGAGAGATCTGTTGCTGTCAAGGCGGTCAAGTGAAATAGGAACTATCCACAGCCCTTGATGAGCTCTGCAGCTGGAAGCACCTGGGAATCACTTCTGACCACTCAGTGCATTATGGTTCAGTGTACAAGACTTGTTATGAAGTTACAGCAAATAAGTCATTACAACTTCTGCAGAGAATCTCTTACGGAGAAGAAAAAAAAAAAAAAAGAAGATAAAATAATCTGAACACTTGGCATCCAAAGAAACATCAGTGTGCACTGAAACCATGCTAGCAGCTTTTTATTTTGGCTTCTGCAGAGGTAGAAGGCACCAAAATCCCTGGTATTATCAAAACTGGCAATGAGTTTTTTGGTCAGATCCTACTCTCAGAGTAAATCTGTAAGGAAAGGAAGATATTTTCTTTAAGCTGCCACCACTGTCCCTTTCTTTCTTCTGAGAAAGCTAGTCTACATTTCTTCTGAGGGTGTAATGGTGAATTAAAAGGCACATGCTTCTAAAGTTTTGTTAGCAAACCTGAATTCCATACTGAAGTGCTACTCTCCTCCCAGTCCTGATCTCTTCTTGTGAAATTAAGCAGATTTGTGGTGGTTTAACAATGTGGAAAAATGGGTCTGTGATGGAAAGAAGGATGGTTAAAATCCATTTCTACTCTTGCCCTAAGCAGGAAATGAGCAGATACCTCCCAAACTGAAAGCGTGGTTATCTAGCCTGCTGCACTGCTATGCCAATAAAGAAGCCTTTTTTTCCTATTTAAAGAAGTAATATAATAAAATGTTGGTTCATTTCATTATAATAGCTAGGAAGGATTTGTTAGTTTCACAGCATAAATTTAGATTAATTTTTTAGTTTTGACAATGTTATAAAAATTATATTGATTCTGAAATTATAATTTTAGCTTGGTTCTGTCATTTTAACCTATTAGCAGTCTTTAAATGAAGTGATCCAATGTTACAATCAATCTTATCTTCCATTATGCACTTCCTGGTGCTAAAAAGTGAGATCAATTCTAATTAACTACACTGGTTCAGTCATTTCAGTGGTTTGTTCAGAAAGAAAAAAAGTTACTGCCCTAATATCACTGAACAATTTATTATACATTTATATACTGAATTTATATCCAAAATGAATGTCACTCCTATGGTAAAAACCACACTGTTGCAGCTCTCTAAAATATTAGGATGGCACACTAGTGCTATTGTTTTAGCCAGTGCAACACATGAAATATTTTCAGGTCCACTTGAGCTTTAAGAAGCAAAGCAGGGTCAGCAAAAAATACTTCCTCTGCAGCACAGACTATAAATCTATATGTACATTGAAAACGACTTGGAAAAGGCATTTCCAACATGCAGCTGTGGGCTAAGAGAATGGGTTTAAATGCTGCTTAAGAAGCCATGATGGTGAAAATAATGCTATGAAGCAAGCTGATGTGATTTAAATATGAATCAGTTCAAACTTACTTATCTCTTCCTGCACTTCCTAACTTCAGCTTGCACTGATGTATGGAGGCTTCAGGGAAGCTGCTGGCAGAGACCCTGGATACCCACCTTGTCCTGTGTTAGTGGCAAAATCTATAGACCAGTGGTTCTCAAATGTACTAAAGATGGTGGCATAGGCCCGAGGCAGTGAGGGAACAATGTGCTGTGATCCTAGCTGAAATGAACCTGGAAGTCTGATGAACACCTGGAGGGAACAGTGGAGGCTGGAATGGCCTGCACCATGATTTTAAAACAAAGTCAGCAAAGGGTGACCTCAGATAAAACTTGAAGGAAAATAAATGTTACTTGACATTTTATTCCTTAGCATGCTTAAATCATTCTTTTAAGTCAAACACTATTACCTCAAGTACCAATCTGTTGCTTTTCTCATCTATAATGCCTGTGCCTGGCGTATTTTCTGACTTATTCTTTGCTTTTCCCTGCTACAGCTTTAAAGAAATGGAGCATATACCCTTATCACTAAATCAGCTCATCTATCTGTCACACAGTTCAAGGGATGTTACACTTGCTTTTCTAATCACTGCCACTGCAACCTTGCGTGTGGAGTTACATGTTAGGGAATGAGTCAAGAACAAGAAATGTGAGCCTGGCATCCGGCTGCAGCATGTTTCTTGACTTCCCTCCCTTCATACACCCTCACACATGCTTTGTTCCTATCCTCCTAACGGCATCGTCTCACTAAGAAGCCAAATTGCTGAATAGAATTGTGAAAGGGGGCAGTAGCTTTAAAATGCTTCACTTATTATTTCTTTGTTGCTTTTCTTTAAGATCTCATCCTTGGGCATCCAGTGGAAGAAGATCAGAAAATTATTGTGAGCCCCTGTGTCTGTCCCCTTTGAGCTACTCACACTCCTCCATGAAGATGTTCTTTGCTTATAGCTGACCACCCAGAACACCCTGAGGAAAAAGAATCTAAGGGGAAGAGAAGTCCTGCAGAGATAGGGAAAACTGGAGGGCAGGTGGACCAGCACTGTACTTCCCAGTAGGCCCTCAAGTATTGCTGCCAGTTGTCATGAAGCTCAAAAATAATTCTTAACAAATCTCAGAACCCCATTTCTTGGTGGGTTCCTTTTATTCTTTCCCTGAACATGTCTCAGTACTGAAGATGTCCTGGCCCTAAAGATTGATTTGGGATTCTCTGCAAAGTCACTGCAGAAAACTACTCTGGGTGCTGCTGGAAACTTTTCTATGGAAATATCCTTTTTAAACTTGTTGTTTCTGAGTTCAGTGACAGAACAACTGTTTTGTAAGTAGAAGTCTTGATTTGTTACTGCTGTTGCACTTGCACTGCACACCATAATTAAGTATTTGCCATCTTGTAAGAATCCCTCGGGAGCCTGATTTTCCATTGCCTCACACCTCATCTAATCATCTATATCCATGCAAAGCAAGTGCAAAACACTGTCACAAGGCTGCAAGCAGAGAAGTGTGACTTGGGATGTGTTCCACCACTCCCTTCCATCAGGCAGAGCAGTGGAGGATGAGACTGAAAAGCCTCAAAGAGGATCTGAGGGTACACGTGCATACCACTCTTTTTTGTACAAGACAAACTGCATTGATTCACCTTTTCCCTTTGATTTAAGGTTGCCTTCTTGAAGGCTGACTGGTAGGGAAATTTCATTATGCCTCCAAAGCAGCATTAGTGTTTGGTGCTGTGTGAGGCAGGAGAGGATGCTGCTGCAGTTGGACACTGGCCAGGGTAGACTCAGGTGTGACTCCCTTTCTATTCAGGTACCTATGATGACAAGCCAGATCCATACTTGCAGCAGCAAAGACTATGCTGTTACATACCCGGTGGAGGAATTCAGAGTCTGGTCCCACCTGGCTGTCCACTGGTGCCACTGGCAAAGCGAGAGTAGAGACTTCTGCCTGCCTGACGGCAGTCTCCTGAAGTTTCCTGAATCTCACCACCAGATGCACAAAGTGCTACAGACACTTTTAGTAATGTGAGGCTACGACAGACAACAGCACCTGGTAGGCAATTCCCATGGCACATTGCTGAGTGACAAAGTTTCCCTGCTGCTGCAGCCCTGGGGAGCTGCTGGGTGTGCCAGGTCCCACTCTGTGCCCATGTTTCCTCCCAGCGGACCAAGGCACCCCTCACCAGCTGGATTCCTAGGCACAAGGATGGTGTGTTAAGGTGGGCATCACTAGCAAGGTTGTGTAAGGGGACAGCCCATGTCCCCAGGAAGCTGAGGGACAAGACCGCTGAGGGTGATGAAAGACAGCACACTGCATAGCCGATGTCACCAGGAAAACAAAGGGTGTGGGAGCAGGATGTGGTGAGAGATACTGCAAAAGAAAGGAGATTACGTTTGTGCAGGGAAGTGCTTTTGTTTCTTTCCCTTTTCACAGGCAGTGTGTCTATTAAATGTGGCTTTTGCTGCCAAAGGACTTGTCATATTACATTAGGTTTAGCAACTTCTGCTGTGGCAAAGTGTGCAGCGTCTCCCTTCACATAAAGAAAATATTTTCACAAGTCTGTTCAACCTGCTAGCTGTGATTACAGACAGTTGGCCCCTGACATGACATTCATTGCTTCAGCTTCCAAGTAAGAGCCTCACAGTACTGCCCAGCCAGCTACCTGAAGAGCACATATGTGTGTGGAGACCTTAAACAAGTTTCTGCTAATGACTTCATTTTGTACCCTTTTAGTAGGTCTTTAGCAGCTTGCTAGAAAAAATGTTACAGTAAAGTAGTAAAACCAAGAACTTAAAGAGTATGTGCAAGCTAAGATTTAATGTTGCCAAACCTCCACTTTTTAAGTTCACCTTGAAATGTATATTATAATATATTATATTCATTCTTCATTACAGGTGCTCTTTGCATGCTTATTTCTATACTTCTCAGCAATATTAATCATAATCATGAATTACTAGGCAGGGATAGACTTAAAAATGCCATTGTCTACCTCCACTTGAGAGACAATATCACCCAGTGTGTAAAGAGGGTGAGAAATGACACCAGAATTATGGACATGCCACAGGTCAAGGTGCACTGACCACTGCTACAAGGAAGAGGTTGACCTAGTTGATTGAGTCCCTATATCCATTAGTCCAAGAGAAGATTGCCAAGACAAAAGTTTGTCTTGAAAAGAAAACAAAACAAATTAAAAAAAAAAGGCAAAGCAGAGTAAATGAGCAAAGCACATACTTCCCCGTTCCCTGCAGGATATGCTGATCATGGTCACAGCATCTACTGGAAAAAACTGCTGAGACACTGACTTCCCGTCGTGCATTAAGTAACTGTTCAGGCTACTGCAAGTCCTACCTATGTATTTTCCCAGCGTTTGGAAAGAGCAGAAGGACAATGAAGACTTTGTCAGGATAAAAGAATTTCATTTGGTAATCATTTGGTTATTAACGATTGTTACGTGAGGGGGAGTGGGTTGTTTTAAATTGGATTTGTTATTTTAAATATGTTGTACAAGTGGCAATCATTTTAAAATGTGTTAAATGGCTTGGCTTTTAGCCTTCGCTTTCCTTTCCTGCACAAGACATTTGTCGGGCCTGAATTCTTGCATGACTTGGCCTATGCAGTCTTACTTTTTGGCAGGTCACTTAGATCTATTCTTTTCCAAACAGAAATTAAGCTTTGGCCGAGGGAGAAGCAGAGCAGAATGCAGCCTGCTTCAACAGCTTGTAGTGAATTGGAAAGAACTCTGTGTTATAGATGAAAGCTGAGCAAATACCCTTTTTTTTTGTTAATTTCACTGTCTTATTTTTAAACATGCATGTGCATCTGCCAGCAGCACTGCATCTTGTTATAATATTCCTATTAAGCAGGTTGATGCATCGTGAGCAGAGAGACATTAATTTCATTTCAGTTAAGGATATGCTCTTTAGTGATTAAGTTTCTTCTATTTTTTCCATTGGATTGGGAATTAATCTGATTCTGTAGCATCAGTCTGAACAGTCTCCCTAATATTTTTTCTTCTATCGTGTGAGAAAATAATTTACAAAAGGCCATATAAGACTCAGTGGTGGGCTTTCATAAATTCTTTTGCTGGAGCCATACCACCCTTGACAATAAAATAACTTGTGTCCAGAAAGGATACGTAAAGACTGTGCAGCTCTATTCTGCCTTCCTCGTTTGCTCACTTATTTTTAAAAAATCATTACTTCCATTCTCAGCTTGTATTGACATCAGCTGAAGCAGGACTGGATAAGCAAGAAGAGGTGGGTGTCAGTACCCAGGGATGGAGAGCTCATACACTGAAACAAAACCATTTTCCCTCCTTCTTCTCTCCCCATGGTTCAACCCAAAGAAATCATCCCATAGCAGCCTCCCCTGATGGTAAGATTTCCTGGAGATTTCAAATATGCTGCAGTAAGAACCATTTCCCAAGATCTTCCGTAAGTCTCCATGGATTTTTCATGGGCCATTGTAAGTTAAAATAAAAAGCATATTCGGGGGAATGACTAATCGCCTGCGTGAATGTGCCATGCCTTTTGGAAAGTTTGTGATCTGGTACACTAACTCTCTGATCTGTTTGGCCGTGTGAAAACCTTTTAAGCCAGCTCTGGAAATTCACCCCTGAAGCTTCTTCTGGGGCTTGTATTTTTTACTTTTCTCCCATTTCCTCAAATCTTTCCCTTGTTTCTAAAGAGTGCCATCGTCCATTCCTGAGCCCTCAAATCCAATTACCAAACAATGTACAAATATATGGCTGAGCATGGTCTACAGGAACAGCTGCAAAATTGCTAATATTAGGCCTAATTTAGCTACAATAAATTAGCAAGTGTGTGGAAGCAAAATGATGACAGCATAATTATAACAAAAGTCGATGTGTTGAAGTATATGGATGACAATATATACTAATTTTAGCAAAAAAACGCACCAAATGAAATGCATGCAATGAACAGACGGGACTAATAGCTCAGACACATATACTTAATGTGACCAGTCAGTGTAAAAACAAAAAGATAGATGAAGCTGTTCAGAATCTAGTGCTAACAAGCAGTGTAGTCTGAAACCATTAACTGTCAGGGGTAATAACACTCAAAGTACTGAAGTGCAGTAAAACAGCAGCACTTTTCTCGGGATGATGTGCTGATGTACAAGCACACACCTGTGAAGAGGGTACTAAATCTATCCTTGCATTTATTACTATGGAGGGAGGAAAAACAACACTAATAATGTAAAGTATAAACGAAAATAGCAGACAGCAGAGAGTGACATTTGCATGGTCCCAGTCAGCTTGTTAGCTGAAGTGGGTTTTAATTAGCTATTTTCCAGCAAGCAAACGAGCAAATTAGTGGCAGCCATAAACAAGCAGAGACAATCAGGCCCAAAGAAAAAAAAAATTATCGGCCCTTTTTCTGTGTGTTTTCCTTTTGGAAATACAATACCTTCATGCTTCAGCTAAATATTTCTATTAACCAAAAGAATGTGGCAAGGTGCAACGGCCTGGGTTCCCAAAGTTTCTCGAAACACAGTGGTAACATGCAAGAGCATCTGGGAGAAAAATGCCTGCTCTGAACAAACCTGCACCCTCCATCGAGGGCTAAACCTTGGACTGCCTGCACAGAACCTCAGTGTCCCGGTGCACCCTGGCTCTCATGCACGTCACCTTCCCGACAAAGGCTTCCCACCTGTCCTCTGCTTTGGGTCTACGAGGCTTCAGCATTGCCCCTCTCTACTGCTCTGGCTGCAGGACAGCAGATACTGCAACAAATGTGTCCTGCCCTCCACCTTCACCTTTGCACCACAAGAGGCATGAGAGAGGCAATGGTCACTTGGGACCAAAGGGGTGCCTGAGGCTACCAGCTACTCCTGCTGCTGAGAAAGAGGACTATGGCTCTGCAAAGGCTGGAGACAGAAACCACTGGGGTGAGTGTGAGGAGGGGAGAGCAAGAGGAGTGGTGACCAACCCAGAACAACTCCTGGTGCTAAACTATCTTGCTAAGAGATGTTGTTTTGCTGTAATGTGCTGAGTCCCATTGGCTCTGTGGGAGAAGAGACCCCTCCAGTCCTAGAATAGTAGGATCTAGTCCTTGGGAGATAATAAAGATTAAGGCTGTAAAAAAAAAAAAAAAAAATTACTTTTGGTGCTTGTTTTATTACCATAGTACTACGGGATGCATAATGACACCTGCCCTGCTGTTATAGTAACATGAACATGGGATGAAGATCCTTCAGAGCTTGTCAAGCAACGCCCAAGGTTAAGTAACCCACTGTAGTACTTTTGCTACTGAACTGATTATATTAATAATCAGCCATAACGAAAAACATGGCAAGCTTATCCCTGGCATCAGTCATGTTTACCCTCCTGTTCTGTCTGATTTTAAGGAATGCTGATGTTGCAAGGATAAGAAACCTAATACAGGAGACAGATTGTGTCTGTTGTTAGATTTTATACCTGATGGATTTAAGTATGTTCAGTGTAAGGTACAAGTGTGTTAAGTCAGGGAGCAGTAAGCAACAACTAGAGGTAGTTGCTGGGCTGGAGGGTTTGGTGGTTTCAGTGCTAATCTAGACCTTGGGAAACTTGAGTTCATGTGTCACTCTGTCAGGGACTTTTCCCATGACCATGGGTGGCACAGCCAGTCTGCGTGGGTAAAGTAGTGCTTCTGTCTCAGGATTTTGCTGCAAAATATCTGTCAAATACTGTGTAGGGCTCTGATATTGTGGGAAAGGGGCTAATTAGTTGGAAGGAAAGGAAAAAAATCTAATAAAATTACTCTTACATATGAATCACTATTGGTACATGTAGCACTACAGAAAGCCATTGTGTCAGGCTTTCGATTGGTATAAATTATCAGAGAGCTGCAGGAGAGACTCTTGCATCCCTGTCCTTGTCTTATGCCAAGGGTATTACAGTCTAATTAATACAGATAACATGAGTGCAGATGCCTACCTGTTGGGCGCAGTTGGAATACTAACACAAGGGGAGGGCTGGGGGAAGGCTCTTGAAGAAGGCTTACTTTTTATTTAGCTCATTTGTTTAGTAATGGTTTGACGGTCAGAAAACCCTGGCAATGAGTACAGCCCAAGAGGCAATTAGTAATGCGGCAGAAAATGTAATGAGCCAAACAATGTATTAACTAGACACAGACACAAGGGGTCAATGCTTTTTGCTAGTTTATAACCCCTGCCCCTCCACTGAATTCAGAGAAGTAGGAGGAGGTGTGATTTAACACAGAAATGGCCTACAGGACATTTCCTAGTGCACACGGTCTCTCTGGCACAAGAAGCACTGTCCGACGCAGCTGCAGGCAGGGAGCCTGTATCAGCTCTTCCCGAAAGCCAGCCTCTACCCATAAAGTTTCCTGCCATTATCAACACTGCTGTGGAGAACAGAGCACTGAGATAATGAGCAACCAGCAGATCCCCCTATACCCAGGAAGAGAGGGGTCAGCTGGGGGGTACCCCATCAGATACAAGCACCCAGATGTGCCCCTGTCAAGTGAGCAGGGTGAGCAACAGCAGGAGTGAGGTTTGTGCAGTACAGTCAGCTGCACACAGGCAAGCCATCTTTGGCTGATTGTCTACTGTCTTTGCCTCTTCTGAGTTTCTTTTGGTCCTCTATTTTTTTTTTTTTCCTTTGATGGCTTTCAGTTTTTGCTATTAGCAAACATACATGCTCTGAATTAGCATTCAGTCTTTTGTTCCAAGTCATGGGCCGATAGTGTTTTCAGCTTATACAAAAACCAGAAACACTTTCAGCACATTCAAACTGTTTATACATTTTTTTACAATAAACTTGTTTCCCTGTCTCTGACAGCTGTACATGAACACCAGAGGGGGAAAAAAATAGGCAATTGCTCTTGTAGGCACAAACGTACAGTAACTATCTAGCATTCACATGAGGCCGCAAGAGGTAACTATCACCCAAATTGTCAAGTTAGCCATCATGTTAGCCATTAGAATCAAAGATAATGATTCCTAGTTTAGAGAGCTGCTTGACTGAATCGCAGAAAAACACAACTGCCCCCAAGTGTGTGCTAGGATGATTTTCAACGAATGCTGCAGTTCTGCAACACTCAGTCCTATACGGCCCATCGGCTTTTTCCTGAGGGAGACGATTCCAGCAAAATAATAAGGTTGTTAAATGAAGTTCAGGAAGGGAAACTTCGAGAAAAAAAAAAATGCTCAAGTCATTTTAATTAATATCCTGTTTGCATGGATAGTTCAATGCCAAATGAAAGCACAGGAAAGCCATAAAGCACGCATACACTTGAACACCGCTCCTTTCTTCCTGGGTAATGCCCAATGTTATTTCATCATGGCCAGGGGACTTCAGGGAAAGTGGGAGCAGAAGGGAAAGAATAAAGATGATCTTTAAAAGAACAGAACTGTTGAAAATTTGGAGCAAAGGAGTCAATTCATACCTTTATCAGCATATAGCAAGTGGAAAAGCAAGATATTCCTCTTCAAAGAGGAAAGTCCCCAAATGGATAAGGGTTAAGATAAAGGGGCAGAATTTCTGCCTGGCTCCATCCAGCTCATGGCTGCTCTGACATTGGCTGGATATTCAGTCTTTTTCCGGTGAAGTATCGCTGAGTAGAAGAAAATCACAACCAGCTCCCTTAGCATCCCAATGGAAAAAAGCAAGGGGTCTAATCCAAACCCTTGACACTTTATATCAACAACTCTAAATCTTTGCCTCACCTCCTGCCAGCCTGAGAAGTGAAATGGTCAGCACAGTTCATTTCTTATGCCTATACTGCTCCGTTGCTTTTAGTGAGGTTGCAGGTTGTAATTGAGCCTGGTAAGGATCCCTTTTTGCTGAGTGATGTTACTATCTTCCTTGCTGGAACTCTTGGAGTATTGTAATAGCTCTTTTTAAAGGACAGTCTGATCTACTTTCCAAAATCTCCTGCAGGAAATAAATTGCATTCACAACACACGAATGAAGCTGAAATTCAAGGCTCTCACCAGCAATCTCTCACTCGTCTCAGGACATCTCCTGCCAATCCCTCCGTGTGACGACACTTCAGCAGCAGAAGGAGGAAAAGCTTTCAGCAAGGATCCTGACAGATCAGAGACAAGAAGGCTTCAGCAGCCCAGGGAGGTCAGGCAAGCAAGCACCAAAGAGTTCAATGTTCAGCTCCACACAGGTCCAAGCTGCCTGAAGGGGCTGGGTTAACCCCCACTCAGGCACTGAAGAAAATTATACCAGCAAAACCTGTCCTCTTTGGCTTCTCTGCCTAAACCATCCCATATAGAGAACAAAGATTAAATGGGAAGAGGCACTCCACTCCCAGTTCACTCCCACTGAAGAGTTACTGCTGGTCTCTGGGGTCTTGTCTAAACACAGTGGTGAGACCCTTGAGTTTTCATTATTGCAACAGAAAGTCTGCAACACATGTGCATCAATGCCCACAGCAAAAGTGTATTTCTTCCCTATTTTTCTCTCCTGGTCTCTCTCACTGCTTCCCTTGCAAACCTCTTCTTTTCTTCAAAGTTAGTTCTGCCATCATTGCTTGCATTGAGTGTATATGCACAAGTATATACACAAGCAAAGGCAGAGGAAGATAACAGAGGTCAGGATGGCAGAACTAAATGCTAAATAACAGCTTCTTTATGACTGGATTTTTGGAGATGCAAATCTATCTTCATATCTCATTGATTTCAGAAAGACCTTCAAGAAATTAATTCTTGTGACATGAATTTTTTCCTCTGGGTTGCTGTAAGAGAATGCTTGGTGGGTAGGAACTAACTGAAGTCTAACGAGGCGCATGCTAAAACCCACAAAGATGACACCATAGCTAGCTAGGTCATACATAGCTTTTCTTGACCAGCGTGGTCCAAAAGATCAAGCCATGGTCTCTCTGGTGTTGTTTCAGTTAAAGGAAGCAGCCATTTGGTGTCAGCCACAATAAAAAAGAAATTGCCATTTTTGAATAGCTAGTCCTTTTAATAAGGGCTGTTTCAAGCTACTACTGTAATATTTTTCATATAGTCAGTGTTTCACAATTAACTTCCCTAATGACAAAGGCAGAAGATGTATTTCTGTTGGAACTGAACCGTGGCCAAGCTAACTGGCTAGAAATGGAAGCACCTGGCTTTCTGCTTTGCTTATAGTTGGGGGAAGAGTTGATCCAGTCACACATTTCCATAGGACATAGACCAGACAGAAGTGTCTCTTCTTTCCCTTCCTGGTAGCTCCCATTCTGAAAAAAAAAGAAAAGAGCCAAACTTCTAAATACAAATGTTTCCCACTGGGTAATGGAGAAAAACCAAACATCTCCTCTTCCTATCTTCTCTTCCTATTTGCCTGTTTTCCCTCTTGAACAATAAAAGGGGAGTCATTTCAGGCATATTACAGGAAAGCAGGGAGGATGCCTCAGGCTGCTATTTTGCAAATGAATGATGAAGCCTAGATATGAACTTCGGATCAGACTGTGGTCGTAATAAAACTACTCCCTGCATATGTGATTATTGGTAACAGTGGGAATATAAGAAATTCATAGGCTGAGACACGATGAGCTCCCTCAAAGTCTCAGTGTTCTTCTGTAATTTAAATAGATTAAGGGTGCAAATCCCTCAGGATGTAATCTCACAAGTACATTTTCCTGGCATTTCATACTTAGCCAAGAAGTGCTTCCCAGAGGTGTATTTTTCTCTCCCAGTATTTCCATCCTTCTGCATCCTGTTCCAGCAGCAAGCATGGAGCAAAAGAACTGACTAAAAGCAGAAATTGTCTTATTTTAAAAATGAATGATCCTCTTCCAATCTCAAAGATTGGGTCCAGCTTTATGCTGTGGAAAATTCTTGTAATAATTTAGTCCAGTCAGTTTACTTTTAATGCTTACTTGTATTTCCTTTAAGCCCTTATCACAGAAAATATGTCCATAGTTTTCTTGTGATCCAGGTATAACAGTGTTTTCCTCATAAAAGACAGATTAGACCAAAAGACAGGTAGCTTCTTTAAAAAAAAAAAAAAAAGAAAAAAACAAACAAAACACTAATAAACTAAAAGAAAGAGGTTCATGAATTGTAAATGGGATATAGGCACAGAAACACTTTTTCTATTGCAAATACAGAAGATCAGATCCCAAACCACTGAATATGATATAAACATAGCCTTTGATAGATTAAAATTAATGGAAATACCACTGTTGACTTAATTTGGCTTTGGATGACCCAGATGGGTCACTATACATACGTATCCAGATCAAAGGCGATTTTGACCTAAGAATAAAGTCTAGCCACAAGAACCAGAAGTCTGGAATCTAGAAAACAAATAAGCCACCCATATTAAAATATTAAACAATTTTTTATTCAGTGAATATTTGCAGTGATGACTCTTCTTAAAAGTTTTTCAGAACATCAATGTATTCCATAGGTCTTATCTGCTTTTCTGTCATTACTTTAATTTTATTCAAATACACCACACAGAAAAGAAATATTACCTTTTTCCTTAGCTTGATTATGCCATTATATAACAGAGCAAAACTCAGGAAAACGTGAAACAAAAGAAAATCCATACCACAAAAAGGCATATGTGCAGGAATGATAGAAATCAATTGCTAAAATTACTTTCTTGGTATTAGCTTTTAAGCAGCAATGGGGAAATAGAAAAAAAAGTCTCATTCTAATTCTTATCTGATTATAAGAATGCCTAAATGCTTTGGATTTTCAAAGGTGTGTTGTTATTTTGTGAATTCAAGTTTGCATGGAGTCAGGCAAGTCCATTTTCTGAACTTCTAAAATTAATAGGTCCCCTCCCTCTGGTTAAGCCTAAGACATGACAAAAACCACCACCAACTCCATTTTGAGAAAACTTCAACAATGTTTCTGCATGTGAAGTTCTTGGAAAGGTGTTTCCTCACCACCTCCCCTGCTGCAGCCTGTTCTTCATCTTGGCTTTGCCTGGGGTTCCTGCAAATGCTGAGCACTGTCCTGGAGCTAAGCACAGATCCAAACAGCATAAGCACCACTGGAGCACACTGCACATTGCAGATTGCTTTATCTGTCTCCTTGTATTCACTTTTTTTCTTGCACATTCCTTGGTTTTTGTATGACATAGCAATGTGATAGAAAATGTGTATATCAGATGAAAATCAACAGAGTAAAGTGAGGCATAAAATTTTAAAATTCCACTAAATTCATAGGCTTCTGCTGTGCTAAACATTTCTGCTGTGCTGTGTTGATGATGATTAATAGAGGACTCAACACCAAAACAGGAAAGATATTAAGAATGGTACTCATTGTCCTTCCCTCAGCATATTTTTCTCTAAGCTCTCTCCAGATTAGAAAATAAATTGTTTTTCAGGACAGGTATTTCCAGTTGTGGAATCAAAAATTATATGAATCAAATTACTGAGAAATATTTACAATAATCTCTGAAGATACAGGAATTTTCAAGCTATGAATAAAAGGCAAGAGAGAGTTTCTTGACTAACAGGAGAGTGTGAAGACACAGCCGCTTCTTTTGAAGGACAGTGTGAAACTTCAGACAAGCCCCCATGCTGATCCAAATCAGTGCAAAACAAACAAAGTGCATGCTCAAGATTTTCTAGGGAAGAGTATTGTAAAGAGGTGGAAAAAGAGTCATCCTTTTGGAGCAGGGATAACTGGCTTTCTGAAGTGGTCTAAAGACAGAGATTGAATCATATGTCAAGGCAGCTCACCTGGACAAATGTTATTTCCTGGACATTAACTGTTAATAATGCCATGACTAGCATGGTAGCAGCAGATCACATCTGACCATACCAGAGTAGCTGTGAGATAGCAGTGACATGCTTTCAGAGTACAACATTTCATTGATATTATATAAACTGGCACAAAGAGATCCTGTAAAACAGAAGGCCTCAACTGCCGGGAGACAAAGCTGATGAACACGGGAGCACCGTTTGAACTGCACCCTCACGACACCTGGCCTTCTCCTTGGACCTACAAAGAGTTTTTATGTCAATTTATTTCCTTCTATATTGTTGATCTCTCCACATTTTTTCAGTGAATCCAGTTTTGAGATGCTCTTCCTGTCTTAGCCTGTGTCTGGAATAATTCTCTGCAATTTGCACTCAGAAAGAGGAAAACTGATTTCTTGCCTCTAGTAAAAGACAGAAGCTATGCAAAAGCTGTGTGACCCCAAAGGCAACACACACTGCAGTAATGGCCAGAGGGAAAACCTCAGGATCACTAAGGGAGAGGGGAACATGGGAACAAAGGTCACATTAACCTTTTTCCCTGTTTAAACAGCTGAAGGAACAATACTTTACATACCTAAGCCAGAAGGGACCTGAATGCTCATGTGGTCTGACTTTCTACATAACACAGGCTAAAGAGAAGCATCTTGCAGTTCCTGCATCTACCCTAGAAAACAGTTCTGAGGCAAGAGAAAATGTTAGCCAGAGTGGACAATCCTCCCTACCCAGACACAGAAAAATCATTTTCCCAGAGACCTGCAAGCCAAAATGAATGATAGACTATTTTTTCCCCCTCTTCAAGACTTTCAACTTTGACCACTTTACCAGGTTCCCCAGGAGCTTATGTAGGAGTAAAAAGGCTTCTCTCAGTTCAGGTGTCTTACATTAATCAACACACTATTTCAACAACAGAAAAAAATGCCCCTTTCCAAATTCTGAAGTTTGTGTTCTCAGCAAGGCATCCTTTCCTTTGCCACCTCCAGCTAGCCTCTCCCACTCACCACATCCCAAGCCCTGAAGCAAATATTTGTTTCTCTGACAGAAAACTCCTTGTCAATCAACCCCTGATCACTTCCAGACTCCCTTGTCACCTCAGAGTCCCACAAAGGAGCATCCAGGGCTGTGCAAGCCATGCTCACTGCTCCCATTTGCTCACACCCATCCTGCCCCACATCCACCCACTTCAGAGCAGCTAGAGTCTGTCAGGGAGGCCCCAGGGCAGCTTTGAATTCAGTTTCATCTAAGCCTTAAAGTCAGTTTCTGATTGAAGTGTATACCTGATTGTGAGTGTAGAGCTGCTGCAATTGTGCCTTCCAAAAGCTGTGGTTCCTTTTGCACAAGTTGCTTTACTGTTCATGTGCCTTGTTCCTCTCTCCTTGGAGAAGATGAACTGGCACCAGATCTCTGAGGATGCCTCACCCAACACCCTTTAGGAAAGCTGTCACATCAGAGGCTACTTTGCTTTTCAGTCCTGACTGCCCTGCCTGCACGTACACAAAGAGCAGGGACAAAACACTTAAGATTTCAAATCACTGACACAAATGTTCTTAACATTAACACTCCTGTGAGCCACAAATATTCCCAGATGCCTTTGCTTTAAGTAAAATGTTTTCACCCTTAAAAACTTCTAGTGCCTTAATTCTGGCACACTGCAAGGTGACATTCCCACAGCATGGAGGGTTTGAAACCTAGCTGATCATTCCCACCAAGAACAATAAAGCAGCAGCCAGAATACTTGTGTTGCACTTTTTCCCTTATTTCTTTTTCTTTCTGTAAGAAAAGAGATAACCTTGTAATTAATAGGAACTGAGGTTGATCCAACAGGCAAACACAACCATGTATTTGTCATAGTTGTTATGTTATACTTCCCACATACATATTATTGCTCCACTCTCCACCTTTTCCATTGGTAAGATGGAGAAATTATTATCCCACTGTGCTGCTACTGGTTTCAGCAGCATAAGATGAGCTTTCCATTTCAGGAAGAAATGTCTTATAAATCTATCTCATTTGTCTAGGGATTGGGTAGGAGCATCTCTCATTCCCCAGCAAGAGAAAAATTATCACTAGCCTTATTTTTCACATCATCATCCTCTCCTTGCCAGGGAACGAAAGGGATAGATCTTCTTCTGCAAAACAAGAAGCAACCCAACGTTGGAAGGCATTAACTCAGCCGTAAAACCTTAATTTCTAGAGTTTCCTTTATCACTCCTTTCCTTTATCACTGCTTCTTCAAGCAGGTACCTCCTGAGAGTTCCCTCACAGCTGATACCTGAACCTGAGACCTCTGGGTACAAAGGTATGAGCCAACCTGATGCATTAATGTGGGATTCCTACCAGCTGTCACTTAGAGTAGTCTGACATGCTCCTCCAGGCCTCCCAGCTCTAGGTTAGAGACTGTTGCAGCTCTCAACAGCGTGGGCACATGCTTGCATATTTTATTAAGCTCAGGATGCACTTATGCAACATTTTTTTTTTCTTTTAACATTTATTTTACAATTGCTTTTACAAACCAGCCCAAAGGTGGAGGCTTGCTCTCTTGTAAGCAGAGAGCACATCCTGACACAACAGAGTGGGATAGCGCAGAGGGCAAACAGCCCCTCCACATGTCAGGGGATGGTGGGAAGCATGGGGGAGGGGTTTGCAGCACCAGTGCAAGTACCAGAAGGATAGAGACCAGGAACATCCCATACACTTGGCAGTCACCTCAGAGGCATCTGAGAAAACTTGTCAGACTGGGAAGGCTCAGTAACAAAAATATTTTTCTATTTAAAGAATGATCCTAGTCACCTTAGTCTTCCCCTGGTAAAAATCTCCTGGCCTTCTACCTTTGTAGCTGGACTGCAGCCATAGAGACATCACACATATGTTTTGTTCCAGCATTTTTGTCATGCATCTTTAAAAAGAGAGCTGCTATAAATCCTTTTCAAGTTACAGAGTATTTTGTTCCCCAGACACTACTTCAGTTTCCTATAATCACACATAAATGAAAAAATATTCTAGTAATTATACTAGCAAAGATAGTTGATTTCAGAGATGAATATTATAAAAAGATCCTAGGAAACAGCAGGTGAAGGAAAGAAAATCTATGCTTGGTTTGCTATCCACTCCCCAGCTCCGGCGAGGTTGCAGCCGCCCCATCATCCTCAGGAAAGGCACCACAGTCTGGGGACCGGCACCCCCTGCTGCCCTCAGTGAAGCCAGAGCAGGGCTGGGCACGAGAACTGCCTGGGAGCCAGCCAGTGGGGCCAGAATCCCCTCGATGGAGACGACGGAGTAGGAGTACCTGCCTCTTTGAAGGAGTGCCTTTGTAGGGGCTGCTTTGCACATCTGGGCTGCCACTGACTTCACATTTCCTTCCTAATTTAGCCAAGAAAAAGGCAGTTTAGTACTCCCACCAATTCAGTCCCCACCAAGACTTCCCTTCAGCAATGTGTTCTTTTCTATCTTCACTACCAGGGAATATGGACCCCTTCTAGCTCTAGGCCTTGATTTACCCCATTTTGTACCCACAAACAAGCTTCCAAATGTTGCTATGGCAGCACGCAGCATCTTTACACACACTTTGCGCAGGTGAAGGTGGGAGAGCAAAGGAGATGCAAGTCCAGGCTCCAGCAAGCTCCACTTCTGACAAGAGGGGTCAGAAGACACAGGAAGCAGTTGGTTATTTCTCAGAAAAACCAAAGTATTTGTTAAACGTGCTCAGAAATGATGGTTTTGCAGATTTGAAGGGGAGGATGGCAGAAGTATTTCTGTCAGTCTCCACTGTCTTTGCTGAGACTATCTGTAACAGAGGAGTGGAAAAAGGAGGGTGCATGGGGTGCAGCCCTTGTGTAGCATGTTATAATGAGGCATCTCCTAGAGACAGCGTTGCCTTCAGATGACACATTTCCCCAAGAACATTGTCACTAGTGTCTTACTGCAGGTGTCAGATGCCCCAACTATTGTTATTATTATTATTAGATATTTGCCCAGTGCCAGCGGTACACCTGGTGCTCATAATCTACTCAAACAAGCTGCCGATTTTTAACAGGGGGTCGACTGAATTTCCACTTGTGAAAATTTGCCTATTTGCTTCTTCAGGCATTATCTTCTCCAAGGTGAAATACGCAATATAGTTTTTTCTTCCTCCAGGATTTTCAGTACCTGCTATATGTTTAAATTCACAACAGTCCAACTCTTCACTAGAGAAAGACAGTCTTTTTTATCCGTCATCTCTTCAGGATCAGATCACTAATTCATGTACAGGATAAGACAACTGCCAAATTATTATACTACAAAGAGAAGATCTTCAGACACCTGTCATCTTGATGAAAGCAGCACCATCAACTGACCTTTGCCAGTTCAAGGTCGATAATGAGACAAGTCAGGCAGGAAGAGCAGCGTGTGCTGACTCCATTAACGCTGGCTGTGTGCACACTCAGTAGCACCACGTCTCCTGTCAATTAGTGTGTGTAAACTAGGGACTGCTGATTGCCAGAGACATGGCATAGCTAGCTGCTGCTACCTTTACTTCTACACCCTGCTGCATTTTAATTAGCTCCAGTCCCCTGACTATTTCTTCAGAGCTTCATTACTGCTGTCTTCAAGAAACTTGAGGCAAGCTTTTTACATTGCACATCGCTAATGAGAAGAAATGTGAACATCCTCACCACGGAGTCTAACAATGCCGGACTGTCTGCTTGCATGCATGAGGCTGCATGTGAAGATTTAAGAGGCTTCTTGGCGTAACTCAGTGTAAACATTTCTCAAGATGGTGAAAGAACAGAATGAGTCAGAGCCCACAGGGAAGGTATTCCTGAAATGACCAAAAACACAGGACGGAAAAACGATGCCCAGCCTGTGTTGTGTGCAGGTGAACATGTGTATACCTGCATAAGGTGTCATTTCAGTAATGATTATTAAAGACCACCCACATACACTAGAGCTCTATTGCATGAGGTCATCAGCTTGGAATTAGTGAGTTCCCCCAAGGGGCACAAGCCCTGCCTCCCATAGCCCACATAGAAGCCACCAGCAGCTGCAGGTGTTGGCAGATGAAGGACCTGGAACATCACTCAGTCACTTACAAGATTTAACATGAATCACCACAGAATTCAACCGAAAGCCAAGTGTTGGGGGGTGCAGGGAGGGTGGCATGTTTACTGTATTTTTAACCTTTTTGCAGTCATTTTGATAGTATCAGCCTAGCTGTACTAATTTTTTGAGTTTAAATTATATTTGTAACAAATTGTGACAGACAATTGCTGTCTTTACAGCCGGGTGCTGGCCAGACCTGCTTCCAAATAGCTTCAGGTTAAAATATCAGGTCTGTACAGCTTGCCTTTCACAATGCTCAGATGTGCTTGGTGCAGGTCAGCTCAGTGAAGGATTTGTGTTGACATTTTGAGTCAAAGTCTCTGTCCCATTCTGTTTTCCCAGCTTCAGCAGCTGACAACTCACTCAGCATATGGGCAGTTCTGCTGCTAATACTTGGCTCAGGCATTTATATATTGCAGTTATAGCTCAATATGAATATTGCCTGAGTCCCACTCCCACCCTGTATGACCACCGGTATTCATTCTCTCCTCACAGCAATAGCTCTTTTAATTAACTTCTCTTGTACGTCACTCATGCCCTTACAGACTCGCAGTTAAGGAGCCAGCAAACCTACGTTAGGATTGTTTTCCTCAGTGAACACTGGCACAAATCTTGCAGATGCAACAAAAAGTTGCAATGAGAGTGTACTTGCTGGAGATGGGATGGAGAAGTAGTGGGCCAGTCTGAAGAAACTCTTTCCTTCAGCAGTATTTGGACCAGAGAGCAGGTGGGAAAGGCATTAGGGTTTGGGTTTTTTTCTGACAGTCCTTTCATTCTCAGCAACTGTCTGGAAGTGAAGATGGGTGTCTATTAGCTCAGTGGCTGTCTTTGCTGCTTTAGAAGGAAAGGTTCCTCACAATGATTTGTCCCTGGGAAATGTCCTTTACAATTAGTGACCCACCTTCATTTAGAGTTTATTGCTTTCTCTGTGTTGGGCAGACTTAGACCTAGAGTAGGCTATGGATTGAAACCAGCTTCAAAATCTTTTCAGTAAAGCTGCTTCTGAACATGCACCAGAAACATCTGCTGTCCTCTAAGTGACCACCTATACAAAAAAACAGTTCTCCTGGTGGAGATGTTCCCGTGACCGTGAAACAGAGGAAGGAAATGAAACACAGAGGAGCTGGTTGGCTGCAGGGCAAAGCTTGCATCATCCCATAAGGAAGTGGTGCAGGATGGTGCCTCTCTGAGGAGCCTGTGGCCTTTGCAAACCAACTCCCCAACATCTGGGAATGCATAACTTCATTCTGGTGTTCATAACAGGGTTGTTCTGCAATGGCACACTCTGGCTACAGCATATATTTACATTATCCAAACGAAAAACCAAACCAAAACCTGAAACACTCCTCCTGACACCTTACACCCTTTTTTTATTTCCTTTGAATGCCTAAGAAAATAACACTTTACATCCAGGCATAAAATATGCTTTTTAAAAAGATCAGATCATCAAAACTGGGTTTGTTTTTCTAAAGTGGCTCTACCCAATGGGGTTTTGTTTTCTCTGAAACAAGATCCTTTGGTCAGCATCCACACAGCCCTGTCCACTTCCCAGAGCTAACTGGAAAAAAAATAGCCCTTTCTTTCTTAGGGTAAATAACTATTATCCAGAAAAGCTTGGGCACCCAGCACTGTTTCTCCTTCTATTCCTCACCCACGAGCAGTCAGATTGCTTCAACATTCGTGCTGTGTCATCTAACAAATGCTTGTTAGCCACCTTTGTGGATATCTTTAAAACAGTAACTTTAAAAAACACCCACCAGCATCCAAACATATGGATATGTGCCTGAGGGCTGAATACATTCTGTACGTACAGTTATTCCCATGCCTGATGCAATCTGATATTCCATCTATGCTGTTGCAGGGAGAGCTCCCTGAATCCTCCTACAGTCTCTTACACAATGTTTGGGATCAGTCAGTGGGTATCCGTCGTAACCACAATCTAAATTCACTTCACGATGTCAGTGTCAGGGCATTATCATGCAGCCCTGATAAAGATGTAGCTGACACAAAGGAATCATATTTCAAAGGAAATGTATAGAAGTCATATGGATGACAGCAAGAAAGGGTGTGTGCCGGTTGCTGCAGAGGAGCATCACTTCATGAACCTCCCAGTGTAGCAGGTGAAGCTACTTTTACCCACTCTGGCTATTCCATTAGAAATCTCTTTTTATTTATTTTCCGTAATGTTCCAGCTGTGCATGCCTGCACAGCATGAGTCTGACTTTAGGAGTTTGAAAACATATGCTTTTAGGCTCAAAACTATAAGGAAACCACCCCAGATCCCAAATCGCTTCTCTACAGGTGACAGGTTTGCTGCCTAGAAAAGTACTTTTTTCAATGCTTGATTAAAATTTTTCCATTAGGATGACCTTATTTCTTGACAGAAAAGAGTATCACCAATAAAGTTAAGCCTATTTCTTCCTCCACAGAATTGGTGTATCTTCAAGGGGAAAAAAATAACTCAAAACCCAAAATATTTTTGCCACATATTTCACTAAAAGCCAGAAAGACAAAATATTTCTGACACGTTTCATTGAAAATCAAAACGTTTTGACTGGAAATATTGCCAAAGGGCTTAAAGAGACATGCTAAAACATTGACTCCCTTTTTCCCAAAAGGCAGGCAAGATTTGCCATGGCACAGCAAGGTAAAGGACATCCATTTGGCAGCATTCTTACTCTTTGGGGGAGGATCTTTCCTGAAGGAAGGGCTGGTGGGATGAGACAGTGCCGGCTATAGGAAGTGTACAGATTACTCAGGTGCAACAGTGGCCTTTGAGACTTGAAATAATTCTTCTTCTGGCTCAACTGCTTCATCTGATCCTGGGCATTATTCAAAATTCTAATTTTTCCTCATAGTTTTAAACAAAAATACAAGGGGGAAACAATTATACATTTGCACAGACTGTATTTTTCCCTTTTCCCACTATTCCTCAACCACACTTACTGGCAAGCTAGTTAACAGGCAAAGAACATCCCGTCTTATTCCCCAAGCAAATTGATATGATGCACACTATGCATCACAAGGTATCATGATAGCCATGACAGTTACACATGAAAGACCAAGTCAAAGGAAATTTTCACATAACCGTCTCCCAAACAGGTTGTATCATTTCCAGCCTGCAAGATAGCATCTCCTTTCATGCAGCAACGACAGGCAGAACCCATGACACCTGGACCACAGCTCTCCATTTAGCAGCTAGTTTTCCTGAAGAAAGCACTTTCAGATCCACACATAGGGAAAAATTGTGGATGTCTATCACACTTCATGACTCACTTTGGGGTTCTGGCACATCCTGAGTCTACTCAGAAATGCCTGTCACACTGTATCTCCTCTGTTTGGCTGACAGCCCTGTAAGGGGCTGGACTCCAATAAACAAAAGATAGCACAGCAGCAGCAGCATCCAACCACAGGTGTCTATCATGACTTTAAAGACAGACATGCATAGAGGGTTTCCTTCTTGATCATAATTAAAGACTATTTTCTTTAATTATGATCAAGAAGGAAAAAATATTTAAAAAAAAATTCATTCAAAAAATAAGTGACATTCATTCAAAAAATAAGTGACAACTGAGGTAAAATTTTGCTGTGGTATGCAGGCGTCTAAAAAAACAAAATTTTTTTAAATTTATGAAACCATGTTCGTACTTATTGCCCCTTAGAAATAAGCTGGCAAGAAAAGCAGAATAAAGACAAAGCAACACGGATCAAAATAAAGGAAAGAAGGATTTAGTGATTTATGTTTGCCCAGTAGTTAGCTACATAACTTGCCTGTGAATACGGGTTTAAAATGTTTTTGAGGCATATCTAGGCTTGCTTATTTACCAGGGAATAATATTTTTGCCTTTCTATCTGTCCTGTTATAAATCACCCAAAATAGACTGTAATATTGCTAGTAAAGCAATATGAATCCAAAAAGGTCAGGAGCAGAAGGAAACATTGCCAGGTAAAGAAATAAGAAATAAAAGACGTGGATGGGTTCTGAAGCTGAGAGTCGCTCCTGCAAACCAAGAAGTCACTAAATGCATGCCAAAGAGGCAGGAGGGAGAAAACGTGTGGTGTAGTAACCGTTGTATATCCAGAAGAGATTTATCTCAAGAATCTCTCAAGCTCCAGCGTTATCTGCCTGCTAGGAGTATAGGGATATTTAAGCAACATGAATCATTTAGCAAGGTCTTTCCACAGACCCGAAGAGGAGAGACACCAAATGGAAACCCCATTTTCTGTTTCTCCCAAGGTTTAACAAATTCCCTGGGGACAGAGTTGGGTAAGAAGGAAACATGGTGCTTTCTCAAAAAAAGGTAGAAGCTGAGAAACAACTGGCCTAAGCTTGAGAGACTCAGGGCTAGGTTGTGCCCTCTATCCTGCCAGCCTGCATGGGTTCATGTCTGGGCTCCCAGCGGCACACATAGCTCTTCCTCAGCAGCTCCTTCCCCCTTCACTGCAAACTGGGCATACCTCATGGGTTGAGCCATGGTTGACCAGGTTTCCACAGGTCAAGGTGTAAACGAACTGGTAGCTTCACTGAGTGTCAGACTCACTCAGTAGCGATAAGGCTGACAAATAGCCCAGTAACTGCAGAGTTGTAACATGCCCCTTTGTCAACGCGGCATTTCACTTGTCAAATCTTTTAAGGTTTGATCATGTTGGATGAAGCTTCTGCTTAAAGACAGATGCAATCCTCTATTAGGTCGTTATCTACAGCTCATGGCTGGACTGTGTGAGAAAAGCCAAATTTCAGTATGTGTTAAATATAAGGGATAATCCAGGATACTTACTTCCCTACCTTGCCACTGAAATGAAAGTAATTTCTGTTGGGCTTGCACTACAAACATCAGTTCTTTGCTGTAAGGCTAAAAGCAGCTTCAGATGTTTTGTTCAAGACATGTTTCAGCAAGGTGAAGTTTATTAGATGAAAGGCCAAGTACAGACCACATTCTGCTTTCCACTGAACTCATGTTTCTCCACTAACTTCAATCTCTGCCTCTGCTTGTGTGCTGCAAAGAAGTATTTGGCTCTATGGCTTTAAAGTTGCTGTGGGACCCAACCTGCTAAAGCAACCCTAAGAAATATGTGTCAAAAATCTCCTTGGCTTCTCTCTTCCCTAACTACAAGGTAGTAAATTCCACAGATAGCCGTATCCCCAAAAATAAAATAAAGGAGAAAAAAAAATGCTGAAAGCTATCAAAGAATAGATAAATCATCAGGGAATGTGAGAGGGAAAAAAAAAAAATAAAACAGACCTCAATGCCCTAGCAGTGCTCACTAAGCAAAGTGAGAATGGAATAGGTCTTCATTCTTTTACTTCCCATTAAAATGTGCTTGTTCCCCCCTACTGACCATCTTATTTGATTTTTTCTTTTTTCTTTTTCTTTTTTTTTTTTTTTCAGTATGGGTTTCTGTGCTAATCACTGAGAAATCAAGAATAAAAGTCCACTTGGTCTCCTGGGCCTTGCCAGAATTATTTTAAATTCAGCAGAACAGGGAAGAAGGAGGGAAGGTTTTCATTTGCTGTATGAGTCTTGGATCTTCCTCTAGTATATGGCAACACCGCATGGTTTCAAACATGCTCATTAGGTGCTGAGCTAAAGGTAGCTATAATTAAATGCAATTTTCTATCTACTGCCAAGGTGCATAGGTTCCCAGGGAGCCAGCTCCTTGTCACCTTTTCTGTGTACTCGTGGTTAGATATGAATATTAATGAATTCTCAGCTCTCCTCATTCTCCCCTTTCCCAATTTATTCACAACTATTCTGTGTTTCTGCAATGAAAGAATAATAATAACCTTTTAAAAAAGGCAAAATATAATTAGCTTCTCTATGAACCCTCAGTCTTCTCTGACATCAATGACAGTGCCTCCCACTTTGCCAGTGGACAACATACTGATGAAGAAAAGAACCTTTAGTAAGAAGAGGGGGGTGATTATCTTCAGCAGCCCTGACAAGCTTCCGAGAGCCCTGGAATGAAACCAAAATTTCTTGCTCATGTTTCTGAAATGTCATTCAGAGAGGATGTTCCTCTGCCTAGAAATAAACATTTTACCAAACATGGGTCACAACAATTCTTGTTTGGAAATCTACAAACTCTCAGAGGGAGTGAGAACAGAGCATTTGGTCTAAAACTATGAGGTCTAATAAGAATCAGAGAATCAGAGAATGGTTAGGGTTGGAAGGGACCTTAAAGATCATCTAGTTCCAACCCCCCAACCTACCCTCTGTCAACCCGTCGCTTCTCTAGAGCTTGCAATTTAGCTTTAAAACTAGAGTGGGAATCCATAATAATTCAGCCATGTCCCTGGTATGGCCTGCTAACACTGCCTACATCAGCCCCCCCCACCGAGAAACCTCTCCTCTCACCAGTCCCCGGCCTGGCGAAGCCCCCATGCTAAGGTACAGCGAGCTGGTCTGTCCTGCCACAGGCTGAACTCCGAAGATGGAGTTGGGGAGCAGATGACACCACAGCCTGTCATCTCCTCCCAAAGTTAGCTCTCCACTTCGGAGAGCCAACAGCAATGCAGAACAACTCTTCCAAACAAGGACGGCAGGAGAATCTGCAATGAAAAACCATTCATGGGATAAGGTACCCAAACACCAATGGAAGAGGACCTCAAAGTGGGGCGGGAGAACACCAAGAAGGCTGCCCAAAACATGAGTGCTTGGTCTTGCTAGCCTGGCCAGGGGTTGGCACCTCACCAGGAAGGAGATCAGACCTTCCTTTCCTCAACCTGCCCATCTTTCTGGGCCATATCACCACAGGAACAGGTTGAATCCCACCATTTATTTGGTGCCCAACATCACTGAGCACCACCTCCACTGGAGCTTAGCACAGCAAGAGTTCTCATTTCCCATCTCTCCCTCAACCCTTCAAAAACGACTGGTCACAAGGACCACTGTGAGGACCCTCACAGTGCGACGATTCATCATTCATGCCTGGTCATGTTAAATGGCCTGGTTCATACCATGCATGCTGTCAGCTCCCTCCAAACAGGGGCACACATCACAGAATCCTGCACCCAAAAAGGTATGCTCCTCTTTTCACCACCTCCTCAAAAAGGTAAAGTCTTGCACTGAGCATGTCTGGGTTTGGACTGAAGACCATTCCCCAAAATGCAAGACAAAAAAATTCCAGCCTTCTCCAAATTATTTTATATTAAAAATTAATTCCCTTCTACTGTGTTCACACCTCTGTGGTGTTTACTGACTGAAAACATGCTGGTAAATGTGTTTACTGAAGAAACATTCCCTCCATCGGCAAATTTTAGGCAAATATTTGTGGTAAGCAATTTTCAAAACTGCAAACCCAAATATTTATCCCAGAAAAAGGATTCTACAAGTCCACTCAAGGACAGAAACATACCATGTAACCTCTGTCTCCAGCCAGCTGGACAGGCGTCCAGCAGCTCTGCAGACGAAGAATCCTTCACAGGGATGCTGGGGATGCCTGATAAAATCCCCACCTGCTCATGTGCAGATTAAAACCCAAAGGAGAGAAAGGACAAAAACTTATGAAGCAAGTAACTCATGGCAATTATTTGCTCAGTGTGCCCATCACATTGGCTGAGAGCGGGAAGCACATTCAGGGCCTGACACAGCTCTACTGTGGTTCAGGTGAAATGGGGTCTATCCCCTTCTGTTTCTTTGGCAAACCAACAGCAGCAGTGGAAGCCGGGGCAGCGGGATAATGGTCACTAGATGTCAATTAGATATGAAAATGTCATGTAGATGGAATGTCATACATAGCTGCAGAAACACCTTTATGTCTGCATAAATGAGAGGACAAAAAGGTAGCTTAGGAGGCAAATTTCATCCTAGATCCAAGCCAAGCATCTATAATATACGTTTTGTTTGGTATTTACACAGAATATATCTGAAAACTAAGGTGCCTTTAGTTGCCAAGGGTAGCAGATGTGTTTTCTGCAAACTCCTGCCAAAACATAAGTTAAGAAAGAGAGAGAAGTGGAGAGAGAAGTTCAGCTCCTTCAGCATGAAGAGCCTGGTATCGAAATACTCCAAGTCGACCCACTCGTAGCAAAATTTAAAATATTTAATCCAGACAGATGAGACTTCAGCTGATTATTTTTCACCTCACCAACAGCACAATGATCAAACATTGGTGGCAAAGTCCAGCCTTCCTGGTGTGTGCCTTTGCCTGTCACCTACAAGTGATATGTGGGAAAGGCCAGAAGACCTACCCTGGGCCAAGCCTGAGAAACTGCAGGACCAGGATTCATTCAAAGACTTTGCCACTGCTTCCTCCAAATAGACTCTGTGGTTCAGCCTATGAACAACTTGATCCCACTTACCACCCCCACCTGACCAGCCCTCTCCAAGTGCCCTTTCTCATACACTCACAACGGAAGAGAGTGCTTGACCAATCTGTGGTACAATGCCCTCTGCTGCTCCTTCAAATTCAGTACCTCAATGGGAACGGTGGGATGAAACATCTATTGCCACCAGACTGGTGCAAGGGCCATGCTGTTCTCTTAAAAAAACAGTTTTTAGGCAAAAACTGTTAGGCAAAAAAAGCCTTTCTGGCTTTCATGACCTCAAATTTCATTCTCAAATCACTTCCTTGAAGGCGTTTTAAGCAGCACTACACATAAAAAGCCCAAATGGCCAACGAAAGATCAATAGCATTTTTCCCAATGAGACCCATGGAAAACAGCATTTTTAACATGCACTTTTAACATCTTTCAGACTCCTTGTCTCATTAACTACTACACAGCATATGGTTCTAGCCATCAGAAGAATTAAGCAAGTATCTAAGAAGATAATGAAGCAGTAAAACCCACAACAGAATTTAAACACTCTGGAAACCTGTGAGTAACTGGAAAATGCTTAAAATCATGTTTCACTGCAAATAAGAAAACCAACAGAAGATAGTTGTCTTTTAAAGCAGCTAAGAATATGAAAAGACTGTGAAATTGCAGAAGAATTTGTCATATATGTAAGGCAGAGGTGTTGACTGTCAAAAATTGGGAGGGCTAATCCATCCTTGTCAAGGGAGCAGAGAGTGATCGGTACCAGCAGCAGAACGCTTGGTCAGAGCCTGGCTGAGAAATTAACTCTGGGCTAAAATGAGAGTTTGCCAAGGTAAGAGGACTGCATGGTCTGGACTGGTGCTCACAGTTTTCCAGCAATGTAGGCACCAAAAAAGCCCAGTGCACTTAATGGGAAGGATATGAGGCAGAAATACAATGCTCAGAATCAAGACAATGGGTGCAGAGGGCCTAGCAGCTCTCACCTTTTCATGAACATAACACTGTAAGCAGCCAGATGATGAGAAAAGTTTTAAGCCACAGTGTTGCCTCCAGAGGCAGGCACAAGCCACACATGACATGGTAGTTCTGCAAAGGTCACTTTTGCCAAAGATTCCCATGGGGAGGAGACAGAGTCCACCCCCTCCCACTGCCCCTGGTGCAACCTCAGACAGGAGAGAGCAATCTAAACTCCAACATGACTCGAAGCGTCAGCCAGGATATTTCTTCCACAAAGACATCCTCTGGAGCACAGCACAGCAGAGAGCATCTCATCCTCCTCTGAAGTGGCTGTGAATTGCCTCCTTCTCCTGTTGGCCCTGAGGCAACACAAGCACACCTTTCTCAAGGTTTTGCAGGAATCCATTTGCACCAGATGCTGTCTTGCACAGAAATTTGTGTGACAGAAATGGCCAGGTTGCTAACTGCTAACTTTGCCAACACAGAGAAGGAAAAGCCTCAGCCTACAAGTCATCTGAGAGCAACACAAACTTCCCTACCAGAATGTCATAAAAACTGAATTTGAGCCCTTGATAAATACTCCCAACGTTGTAAAGCCTTCCATATATTAATAAGCTTAACTATTTGTGAGTCTCTGGAGCCTAATCATTAATGTATCATACTTAATGCAAATGCCAGTCACTGTGGCTGCATCTACATTACTTGCTGAGGTATGTATCACAGAGTCTGGAGACTTGGGGGATTGTGGTGTACACTGCAGCTCTCTCTGCACCTGGGTTTCCCTGCAGAGGTTAGTGCATGCTTGGGTTTCATGCTAACAAAACATATCCCTAGGCCCAGGAACTGAAAAGTGCTGCTGCAATTCCGTAATGTGCTGACAGAAAACCTTACCAACTGCCTTACAAGCCCATATGGAAAGGTGGACTCTCAAAAGCACCTTCTGTTGGAGGTCAGTTAAGAGAATAAAATTATATTTATTGCTCCACAACAGATGAAGAGTATTTAAAAAAGCAGTAGCCAATAACAGTACTAGCAGTAGACAGTACTTTCTGGGATTAAACTGCAAAACAATATTTGCAGAAAACCACGCATCAGTTTTGGCTCTGTGAGATGCAGAGACTTTTCTTTGGTGTGAATCCAAACTTCCACCTCGGCATCACCAAAGTAATCAAAATGGACAGCACAGGCTATTCAAGAAAGTCTTGTTTTCAGAGAAAGAAAAATGACAGGAGAAACTTTTATATCAGCACAATAATTTCTTTGGCTCTTTTGCCCTCCTTCTCCCAACCCTGATTTAATAGATCACTCTAGCTAGGAAGTTCTTTATATAAATTCCTTACTTATACACAACTGCTGACTGTTTGATGATGCTGTCAACTTCCCAATGCCACAATGTTCTTTCAGAAAAAATGCAGGTATTTTTTCAGATGACATACTATTTAACAAAAGACAACAAACAGTGAACATACAACTTCAGATACTGCAGAAAACCATCATCCTGCGACCAAGAACTGCAGAACGCCTGAGGTAGGAAAATACTATTTATTCTTGTAATAGATTTTATGAACAAATCAAATGAGGTGAGATGTTTCTGAAAATTTGGTCATTCATCACTAAAGCCTTTTCCCATCTTGTACTCATCAGTTCTACTACCTGCCACTGCTGGAAATATGTCCTGTACATAGAAGTAGACATAACATGCACACACACACTTACTTATGTGCACACACTCCAAGCAAGTGCCTGGCCTTCCTTGGAGAACAGCAAATTTATAAAGATGCAAGAAACATTTAATCAATCATTTTTATTTACTATTCTTTTAATAAAAAACTTAGTCCAGCTATGGAATAGGAACGATTAACTTTCTTAAATGTTGGACATAACTATTCTCCCATCTTCTTTTTCCTCCATCTCAGAAATAGTCAATATATCTGCACAGGATATGCACCACATTTTTCAGGTTTTACTTTGTCTGTCAGAATGGCAATGATTTTGGAGTTAAAGAGATATAAAAAATCCCAAAGATTTGAGTAAACTGATAACTTAGATATTTTCAAGCATTTTCTGAGGTTTTGGGAAAAAAGATGCTGTGGTCACAGGAAAGCGGTTTTAATCCTGGCACAGTTTTGCATGTGTGTATACATGTTTGTATATGTGTTTTAATGTCATGAAATACCAGAACGAAGTTTGGGGATTTGTGGGGATGAATTTTCAGCATTTTTGCTCATTTAAGGGAGGACGGCCAAAGAAAGTCTATTCACAGAATCTTGGCACCAATCCCTCATGGAGACAAATAAGCACATTACAAGATAGTGCTGTTCCCTTCCACTGTGTAGCAATGTAGGATTTCATACTCTGCTCACATTGCAGACTACTGAATGAAATTTATCAGTGCTCAAAAGAATCATTTAAAAATAAAATAACAAAACCCAATCCTCACCCCACATGCATTTGAGGCTAGTAACTGCTGGTGTGGGGAGGTACTGTGACAGGTTCAGAGAAAGGAGGATATGTCTGCCTGAGCCATACCATTACAGACTGGTTTGTCTCTTGCTTGTCAAGCAGTGTGGTCACTACTGGAGTCACTCCGTGGCTTGCCCTTGGGAACTTCCCATTGATTTTTAAGACTGGAGGCAGATTGTTTCCTGCTATTTGTGGCAGAAAAAGAAAAAGAAAAAGAAAAAGAAAAAGAAAAAGAAAAAGAAAAAGAAAAAGAAAAAGAAAAAGAAAAAGAAAAAGGAAAGGAAAGGAAAGGAAAGGAAAGGAAAGGAAAGGAAAGGAAAGGAAAGGAAAGGAAAGGAAAGGAAAGGAAAGGAAAGGAAAGGAAAGGAAAGGAAAGGAAAGGAAAGGAAAGAAAAAAGTGTAGAGTTTCTCATTTTCTCTTCACCTACCCTGGTGGCTGGTGATCAAACAAGGTAGTGGATAGAAATTGCCTTTGGCTATTGATAGGTAGCCTTCATCCATCATTTTCAGGCTGAATGGTACACTTTGAGTAAGTAATATTATGATGAAAAATAATTTCAGAACAACTTACTTAAAACATCCTCTGACCCCAGCTCCAAAAACTATTGCCCCAAAAAGAAAACCACAGAGATTATTTTCCTGTTCTCTTACTTCAACATCCTCTTTTTTTCTCCTGCTCTGGAAGATGCTTTTCCTGCACCTTTCATTCTTCCCTCTTACCAGCCGTTTTATCTCCCTGGTGTACATGAACTCCTTCTCTACATCATCTTACAAATTTTCTTTCCTCTCTGCCTCACATGAGTCTTAAAAGGTACTCTCCCAGATGTCAGTCTCCTTGGCAAGACCCTCCTCCTCAGCTATCCTGCCTCTCTGGACTTTATGGCACTTATAGGATGTGTTGAAACACATCACATCTTTCTGACCCCCAGTGAAGCCCTGCAGCTTTTGAGGTAATAAGAAAGCTGAGCTACAAATCTGGGAGGGAGAGAGCATCCTAGAGGGACACCAAGTTGGATATATTAAACATCATTCTTCAAATGTAATTAGAATTTGCTATGCTTGAAGTCTCACTAAGTCTTTGCCACTTTTCTGACCTTAATTTTTGTGTAATTGAGGCACATAAAGATCTTAACTGAGTAAGTATTTAGGTTTTACTCCAAAATTTGTCAAATATTTGCAGTTGTATGGCACTGCAAAATAACGCAAGTGTGCAAATTATTTCAATGAATGAAGCAGATTTTTTAAAAAAAGGATTAGAACAAAACCCTGTGCTGCCCATTACAATTTCCCTTTAAAATCTCAAAGATGTTAATGGCAAGGGCTAGCTTGTTTCTCATGCATTGGGAAATTTAAAAAAGAAAAATATATAAGACATCGCATTAGAGTAGTTTTAAGAAAATGGTCCATAACACTTTTCTGTCAAGTGATTTGGTTGTGAAAATACTTCTCTTGCTGCGCACATACTGTAACATTATCAGGCAGGCTGGTCTGTTCAGAGATAATTGAAGTAGATTTTTTTTTTCCTTTTGTTTAAACGTAATTCTAAAGATGTTTCACAAACACACTTCAATATTACTATACCGAATGAGAGGCAGTTTCTAAAATGCATGTGTTCTTTCCTTCCAGTGAGTTTGAAAAGGTACTTGCATCCCTCATGTGCCACGCTGAGATGAAGACCTGACCTCACACTTCCACATTGCATTCAGAGCTTAGATCTAAGGGTCTTTATCTCCCTTTCTTTACTCCTCTTTCTCTGGGTTTTTTTGTTGGTTGGTTGTTTTAGGGGTTTTGGGGGGGGTTTCTGGGTTGGGTTTTTTTTGGGTTTTTTTTTTTGGTTGGTTGGTTGGTTTGGTATTTTTGGCTTCATCTGGATCAGATAGTCTGGAAATAGCTATACAGGCTAGAAATTTGCTGAGAATCTGTTGAAGCTGATGAAGCTTGCGTAAAGCACTCATAATACCATGTATTGTTCAGATGAGCTACTCTGCAGCTTATGACCACTACACCTCTTGCTTTGCTTGCCACAAAGAGAAAAGATCATTCCCTTCTGTTTCCACTTGAAAACTGTTATCCTGTTCTATTTGCCCCACTAGTCTACTCTCCCTCTGAGTAAATAACCCAAATCTTCCTTTTTTTCTTCTTAGACTATGTATTTATGTCAGTTTTTCTAGATATCTTAATCTTGTTTTATTCCATCCTCTCCAAGTGATCTATGGCTTTCTTGAAGCTGATACTGGACATGAAGTAGCTTTACCAGTAGAAGGATTATTTCACGTCTTTGTTGTTTACACATCTTAGGATGTACATTCTCATTTTCAAAACAGGCTGACATTATTCACACCTGTTCAGCTTGTGATCCAACATAGTTCAAAGATCCTTCCTGGAAGAAACCAACAATTTCTCATCCTATATTTAATTAATGGTTTTTTGCCCACCAGCTTGCATGAGGCACCATGGAATTTTATCCCTATTTTTAGGGAATATCTCCAGTCTGTCAGAATCACTGTTAATTCTAATTCTTTTCCCCATTGTGCTTGCAGTCTCTCTTAGACTTGTTTTATCTTCAAATTTACTAAGCCTCCAAGTCATTAAAGAGACCATTCGATAAAACTGCAGAGAGAACAGACACTTGTGCATATTTACAAGGGGGGATTTCTAAAGAACTGGCACCTTATCGCTATTCCATAAGATATATTTTGAAATTCCTGTTCCCCTTTTGACATCAACCACCACTCCTCTGGGATGTGAGTTTCAAATTCACTCCTACACAAAGGCGTTGATAAGATCCTACAAAGCATTTTCTAATTGATAACTCTGAACTTCGGCCAGGCATATGAACCTGAGATCTTTAAATTATCTTAATTCATATCTGTGTGGATTCACACTTACTACTGTCATTTTATATCCCTTTCAACTAAAAAAAAAGGGTTGAAAATTCTGTGGCCTTCTTTCTGATGCTCTGCGTCTGCTTGCTGAAGGTAAGTTTTGAACACATTGTGAATTAACAGCCTATTCTTTATCTTTCACTTTTTTGACAGACACAAACTTGCTTTGTTTTTCCTGTGCTGAATTTCTTGCAATCTAAGCCCCTTTATGTGATGGAGCATATCTCTATGTCAGGGGTCTGCAGCACACTACCTGGGCTGAGTAGGGAATTGTGAGCCAGAAAGTCTTTTTTTTTTAACCTTAATTTTGACATATAGAAAGCTGCATAGATCTAGGCAAACATTTTAGCTCCCTACCTTGCTTTCATGTGAGCCAGTGCTAAGCCTACACTGAAGATAACATTGTCACCCTTGTTTTCAGTGAAAGTCCAAAATTAATACCCATAGTGAGTTGCAGCCAGCTAAATGCACTTAACTGCAATTATTCTTTCACATTTTCAGTGCATATTTACAAACAACATCTTGGAAATAGGCTATCGGATCTTCAGCTGGTGTAACCGTGAGGGTCCACAGGTGGCGGGGAGAAGAGTTCACAAAGGCATTATGTTATTGAACTGTATTATGTTATCAGGTTCTGTAAATCCTATTTGACAAGATCTGCTATAAAACCAGTTTCTGCACCCTAGCGTTTTACTGCAAAACACCTGCATTTAGACTTCTTTCTTCTGCTGAGGGCAAAAATATTTTAGAAGCTGAATCTCTTAATGGAATTGATGTATCAGGGAATAGCAGGTAGATCTCTTAAAAAAGATTTATAAAAGCAAACAAGGGGAAGGGAAGCAAAGGAAGAAAAGCAGATTTTCACTAGAAAGAGCCTTTCTGTAAATCAGAATACTAAATAGATACTATGAGAAATCAACAAGAGAAAGATTAGGAGCTACAAAAACTGGAGATAAAGCAGAATTAGAAGTAAAAGAAGCAGAGCAGGAATACAATCTAGAAGGTCAATTGATATGTAGCAAGTGGTGAACCCACACCAATGAAGATCCCTCAGTATGAACAGAATCACAGCCTAATAACCACATTACATCCATTTTGTGGTACTATCTAATCCCAGCAAGAGGCAGTGGCAGTTCAACTTTTGGAACATCCAAATGGACTGGCCTTGCCTGGGGCTCCTGCTGCTACTTCATACTGCCTTGAAGGCAGCAGGGCTTCTCCATAGCAGGCAACACTATGGCTTGGTTGAGCCTGCCACATGAATGGGACAGCAGATCTGGGGTAGGAAATAGACAGGAAGGTGAGAAGCTGGGATTTGGGTCCAGATCAGAAGCATTTAATCACATATTTCAAGGAATACAGCACACAGACCAACGTCCAAGTGCATGGAGGAAAAGCAAAGAGAAAAAAAGCAAATGAAGTGTAGAGGGACATAGACTATTGAATGGATCGATACACCAGAGTGCAAGGGTCTGAAAATGGTCTGGAGAAGCAAGGAGGATGCATTTTCCTCTTGGTGCTGTCTCCAGCAACTGAGAAGTGACAAAGAAATGCAGCACCACAGATGTACACTCCCCAAAGCAAGTTCAGGATAGCAAGAGTACTGCTGTACATGATGCCTGCCAGACCTCCCTGCATGAGAGCTTTCACTAAAGAGAGTGCACTGGTGCAGCTTCCTACTGTGCACAGCTGTGAACCCCGCTGATCACCCCAGGAACAGCAAAGGAGGTTTAACCTCAGACCCTAACGCCCACTGAGGTTCCACTGCAGGCCCCCTCTCCTGACTGATAACGCAAGTGAGCAGGGAAATCCCACCCCCCAGCACAGTTTGGTCATGGTGCCTCCATCCCCAGGTCAGTGTTGGAGTAAAAGTTCTGCCTTATCTGTAAAGAAGGATGAACTCACATAGAAAATAAGTGCAGATTGGATTGAAAAGAGTCTATGCTCGGTATCAGATGGTGAGATCAAAGTCAAGTCTGGCCCATTTTCATAACATATTCTAGGAAAATCTTGACCTCTTTCAAATCAGTAAAGAACTCCAAAGGGTTTCAAAAGGGCTGAGACTTCATCATATATTTTGATCTAATGTTTATGACGCTTGACTTGCATCACAATCTACTGTATCTTTACTGAATACTGGTGGATCTCCTTCAAGATTTTTATAAGGAAAGATAATCAGTAGTACATACGCTCCAGGAAAATACTGCATTAGCCCTCAAATATGACAGCACATTTGCTCCAGGTTACCTTTCCTACTGTATGCCCCAAAAGGATTTCTGAAAGAAAAGAGTTAAAAAAAAACTCTGCTCTTTCCCCAGTTATCTTTATTCCAGAGAAGTACTGGATCTTTAATATTGTCTTACCTACACAAAGCCACAGAAAATCATGTCTTGATCCTAACCTCTGCCCTGAGCCTGGAGGCTCTTTAGGCTACCACCATCACAGCATGCAGCCAATGCCTGTTGCTAGCAGCAGGCACAGGAGTGACAGGGCTATCACCCTGGGCTGCTGGCACCCTGAGCTGCTTGCACCCTGAGCTGATTGCACCCTGAGCTGCTCACTCTCCTGCCCAAGGGGTACCCATGGCACAGACAAGCAGGACACCAGGGCACCTGCTGTGGATCCAGAGGGAGTCTCCACTCACATACCTGTAGATCTACTGGAGATGGCTATAGCCCCTCAGGCACCATGCCTGCCAATGCAACACACACAGCAGATGCTATCAAAGCAGTAGCTCTAGGAAAGATTGGGAACTGATTTCCTTGTTTTCTCCACACCTTTTCCTGTCTTTCAGCTGGTCCCGTGCCTGGGAACAAAACCTTTTTTAAAGTTTGGGCCCTTTTTTGCTTGTTCTGATTTTACATTTCAGAGTGGATTTTCATCTCTCTCTGACAAAAATACCAAATTCACGATTCTGAAAACTCTGCAAGTTAACTTTTTAAAAAGTAAATTCATCTGACAAAGCCACAATGAGATAAACAAGCCCCACATTTCAAAACATTTAACCTCATCAAAAGCATCTTTGTCATGATTTAACTCCGGCTAGCA
>NW_010228166.1:0-589 GCF_000690775.1 Eurypyga helias
AATCATATTCATCATCTTCAGCTCAGACTCATTAGGCTCACGGAGCCCAGCCCCGCCACCGCCAACGCCTCCCGCACGCAGATAGAGCCGCCGGCTCAGACAAATAAATGCTTCCAGCTTCCCGGTGGATGCTGCAGGTCAGGGAGCATCTGATGCCAATTACCCGCGGTGTAGGGTTCCCCGGCCGCGCTCGCCGGCACCGTGCAGCGAGGCAGCTCCTGCGCTCTGGCCCTCCCGCCCGGGTCTACCCTGGCCGCCTACATGTCCCCTCCAATTTGGGGTGGCCACACGGATCACCCTGTGCCAGGAGCCAGGGAGGAAGCCAAGGGGGGACAGTTTTAGTCTCCCACAGCAGGGGGAAGAGCAGCCCTGTGCCACCCATGTTTTGAGCTTCTCCATCCTGGGGTCAGGAACCAGTGCAGGGATCACCCACTTGAGCATTTCTGGAGATACCTAAAGGCCACCTCTCCGTGTGGCCGTCCCCACCACAGCTGGATGCGCACAGCATTGGGCATCAGCCTGTCACTGTCAGGGTTCAGCTCCCACAGGTTGTTTCCTCCCAGGCTGTCCCCATCACACATGCTCACAG
>NW_010228166.1:675-2356 GCF_000690775.1 Eurypyga helias
GTTCGGCAGGGACCCCTCCACCCGGCCCCCCAGGTGTGGGGCTATGGGCCGGAGAGCTGCCCCAGCTGGTGCAGCAGGTTTGGAGACCTGGGTGGGAGGTGTGTCAGGGCAGTGCAACACCTTGTGACACCACACCGTGCCCACCACACACCAATCCCAGCGACACGACTGCCTGGGGACATCCCTGGGGCGGCACATCTGAGTGGATGGAAACTGGGAGTCTCCATCGGGTTCAGGTCCTAAATTACAACGGACCACAGAAACCAGTGGAAGGGGCTGGGAAGGGACCCCTGGGTCCAGGCACCCACCCCGAGCAGTGACGGCGGGCCGCCTAGGCGGGGGGGCCTACACTGCGGTGAAACGGGCGCAGGCAGCCCCGCTCCCCCGGCAGCTCTTCGGGGCAGCTGCACGTTTCCACTCCTCTGGGCTCAGGCTGGCCTGGATGTCCTTAATTGCCCAAAGGTCGTCGTCCCCGAGCCCAGGGCCACGTGTCGGAGGGACCCTGGGCAGGAACCTGACACGGACGCGAGTCATTCGGGATCAACGCTGGGGGCCAGGAAATTGCAACGGACACGAACCTAAATACGCCGCGCGTCTCCCCAGGTAATCAGGGGCTGGGCCAGATTCCGGCTGACAGCTTAAATGCCTTAATTCCTCGGCCGCTGCGGTTTGAGGGGGTCCCGCGTGCCGTGGGCTTCTCCCAAACGGTCTCCAAACTGGAGATTTGTCTGTAATTGGAGGCATGTTGCATTCCCCTGAAAGTAGCCAGGTCCCGCTGGAGGGGGGCTGCGGGAAGGCAGCAATTTCCCTTATGGAATTATTTACCTGATTAGAGAGTTTATTTTATCAAAATTGCTTCAGAATGGGGCTGCTCGGTGTGTCCAGCGTGGGGAGCTCCCCGGTGGGGCCAGCGGCCTGGAGACAGGTAATTTGTGTGGTTAATGGGACTAATCCACCAGGCAATTACACCAATAGATTTCACGGCTGCAAAGTGCTCTGTTCCTATTAATTAAAAATCTGTTAAGAAGATTAGCACGTAAAGGTATCAAAAGAAACCCAAGAGTTCCTTTCCCCACCAGCCCCCAAAGGAGAGTGTGGGAGTGCTGGATTGCCCGCATTAGCACAAAAATTATTCTTTTAAAGGTAAGGGCTTCGCATCCAAAGTAACCGCTGACAGTTTTCCCCGACTTCCCTACCAAGAGGTCCTTTATGTTTAATTATAGTTTGTTTAAATTAGCCCTGATTGTTCGCGTGGAGTGTTAGCTTAAATATATTTCGAACGTGTGGTTCCCCCGTGACCTGCCGGGAGGGCACCCTCCAGCCGAGTCCTGTGTCCTGCCAGGTGCCCCCGCCAAGGGGGTGATGCGGGGGGCTACCTGGGAGGAGATGGGGGCTCCAAACTTGGCGTTCCCTGGTGGAGCCGGTCACGCCAGAGCAGGAGGTGGGCATGGTGATTCCCACCATCCGCAGGGGACCAAGCCCACCAAGCCCAGCTCTGCCGGCAGGAGCTCCGTGCCGTCACCACCTGCACCCCCGGACCCCCCACTCCCACCCCCTCGCCGCCGGCCGGCACTGCCCAGCCTCGCGCTGCTCCTGGCCTTTGTCCACAGCCAGACACCGAGCAAAACAAAAGCAAATTCCCCGGCAGCTGAAGGTGCCATTTTTACGGCTGGGGGGGGAG
>NW_010228166.1:2387-3523 GCF_000690775.1 Eurypyga helias
TTTTTTGATCCCTTAAAAATCTCGGATATTATCTGACAGTTTATCTTGTTTCTCGCATCCGTGTCTTTGCAGCAACGCCAGCTCATTTACATGTGTATTGCGCCTGCCTCCACGGGTGCTGAGGTCAATTGAAACTCAAGAAAAGAGGAGAAATTTATGCAAAACTGTTGATTGCATTTGTATGTAATGAAATCATCCAATATTCATCTGACTATAGACTCTAATCTGAAAGGAGAAGTGAAGGACATAAGAGTCACTGGAAAGCAATAATGAGCTTCTGTAGTGATTAAAAAAGCACTTGAGCTTTCTGAAAATCCAGCCAGAAATCGTGTCTAATCAACACGGAATATAGGAGGCAGAGATTACATTGATACATTTTGCAAAGCTCACTGTTGAAAATGTATGCGCGCTGTAAACTCTGACATGCCATCCATGGTCTGTTTGATACAAATCCGGGCGGCACACAATCAGCGCCCGGGCTCGTCCCTGGCACAAAGCAATCTTGGTGTCTCTGCTCGATGACTCACAAGGAGCGCAATCACATCTATTTTGAAGAGCAATGTTGGTTTTTAACTATGTCGAGAGCTTCCAGCTTCCTCGGAGTTTTTCCTTCCTTTCTCCTCGGCTTCACGTTTCCCGGCGGCCGTGGAGCTCAGCCTGGGCAGGGGGTGGGAGGTTGCGGTCCCTGCCCCAATCTCCTGGTTGTGGCCGCCCCAGTTCAGTGGCTCCCAGCAAACTGGAGCGTCCCAGCGCGGCCCCGGGAAGGGTGCGGGTCCTGCTGGGGTGCGAGGGGAGGGGATGCGCACAGGGCTATGATGGCACCCAGGAGCGCAACCCCCTCGGGGACCGCCGACCCACGGCAGCGCTCGCCGGGTGGGAACCTGATGATGCTCTGAGGCCACACGTGCCGCTGGGAAGCAGCGCTTGCTGCTGAGGCCAAACCTTTTGGTGGCCAAAGTGGCATCACTGACACCAGATCCATGTCGCATCCAGCCCAACCAATTTCTGGCCCAGGGTCCCTTTCCCTCCTGGGTTATTCCGCGCAGCTGGAACTCCTTCCCCACCCACCAGCAGTATCAGCTGCAGCTTTTGATCAGCTCTGGGTGAACTCCAGGCTGGAGCCAAGGGAGAGGTTG
>NW_010228166.1:3600-3859 GCF_000690775.1 Eurypyga helias
CACAAGGGAAAGCGGGACCAGCCTGGAGCCGCTCCCTGTGCCTGCTGGCCACGGTAAGTGTCCCTCCTCTCTTCTCCTGGTTTATGGTGGCCCTTGGGAGTAGCCCCTGGGGCTGGCACCCAGCCATGTGCTGGGCGCTGCTGTGGTCCGGCGTGGCTGGACGGTGCCAGGGCCACGGCTGGTGCTTTTGCCCGCCTGTCCCATGGGGAAGGGAAGGGTGAGAGCGGGATGGGCTGTGGGGGAGCGGCTCGGGGGGCTT
>NW_010228166.1:4019-18269 GCF_000690775.1 Eurypyga helias
TCTGCTGTGGGGCCATGAGCTGTGGTTGCTCAGAGCTGCCCCAGACGGCCTCTTGCTGCCTCCCAGAGGCACAGGGCACAGCCAGTTTGGGGATGGGCAGCTCCATTCCCAGCCTGGCATGGTTTACCACCAGGTTTTAATGCATGAGAGGTGGAGAGAGATGCTGCAGGGTGAGGAACAGCAGCAAACACTTGGAGAATTCCTCCGTACAACGACCCCCGGCAGCTCCACTGCCTGCCTCCACCAGCCCACCCCTCCCTTGTCCCTTGTCCAGGGAACCCCTTCAAGGCCAGGCCGATGCTGAGGCTGCAACGACAGCAAGAAAAGCCCAGTTGATAAATGTCAAAAGAAATACAGTAATCAGCTGAAAGCAATTTACCGAGCCATGTAACCGCCCTGGGCTCGCCATTTTCCTTCATTCATTTATCATGGTAAACGCTTTGGCCAAAATACACAAAGCAGAGAAATTGTTGACATGTGGGGCCCTAGCAGAGCAAATCCTTCATCCTCCTCCCCCTCCCCACGGCACACAAACTAACTTTTTTGGGAGTTGTTTATTTAAGGACTGGAGAGCACTCCGTGCTCTTTGAACCCAAATGCCTTGGGAGCGGGGCTGTGGTGCTGGCCACCACCTTCCCTCCCCTCTCCATTGCCCGGGGCTGCCGGGAGGCCGTTGCTGACATCGGGAAGTACCTGCTGGTGGTGAGGAGTTGAGCTGCGTGACATGCGCAGGACCCTGTTCTGCTTCTACCTCCTCCACCTCCTAAAATGTGGTATCAGTGACTGGCACGGGTGTTCTGTAACTGGTCAGGGAAGGCAGATGCTGGTTCTGGAGAGTTCCTGTTATTGGCTTTCGGTCTTCTCTGTCCTGGCTAAACCAGCCGCGCTGACAGCACTGGTTTCGGTTCTCTATGCACGAAACTCAGGGAACCGCGAAGTCTGCCTCCCCTGCCAGCACTCAGCCCCCTCGTGCCCTCCCAGTGGCCAAGCTGCAGGTAACTGCTGGCCCCAGCAACAGGCAAATGCTTCTTTTGGGATGCGTGAACCTAAGGGCACACACCAACCAGGAACCAGCTCAAGGTTGCTCCTCCACATCTCGTTTGAACTTTATTTTAAGCAAAGTTAAATGCCACGGCTGGCAGCAGGACAGGACAGGTTTCTCCTGTGTGTGGTCTCGGCCTGTGCCGGGTACTGGGATGCCAAGGGGCTGGTGTGCACAGCGAGCAGGGCAGCTGTTCCTCCCGCACCTTGTCTGCTGCGCAGGAGCCCTTCCCGCAGCTCCCAGTCCTCCTTCCTGCTGTCTCGTTTCTAGTCTCAGTGCACCCAATTCTGTTGTCACCTGGACGAAGAACAGTGAGGAGAGTCCCCCCTGTCGCTCCAGCACAACCCAAGGTGGGGATGGAGCAGCTCTGTGCTTTGGCTGCTCTGGCAGTTCATCAGAGTCACCCCTGCCCTGCCCGAGGCTGCCGACTCCGGGCAGGGATGGGCACTGTGGCACGTGGCAGTCCATTCTTGCTTGAGAGGGGAGCGCGTCCATCGGGATGGTGCTCATCCAAGCAGCTCCTTGGTCTTCGCTGCCAGCAGCTTGTCCATCTCTGCTGCGGTGCTGTCTGCCATTTGCTGGATCTGTGGCAACACAGTACAAACCTGAGCCATGTGCCAGGTGATGCCAGAGTTTAAGGGGAAAGGAGTGACCGGATCACCTCCCAAAACAAAGCCTGAAGTCCTATTAAACCCCAAAAACGGTGCTGGGGAAGTGACTGGCTCTTCCTGGGGTCTCCCACCCACCCTCAGTGATTCTGTGCCGGTGTTGCAGCTGTACAGTGAGAACAGGCACCGGTCAAAGGCTCTGAAAAGAGGCTCACAGCACAAACTCTTGGCTTCACGAGTGACTTGGTCAGGTCCTTACTGAACAGAGCAACATCAGGGAAAGGCAGAGTCGGAGACCTGCTGGTGTTGGCACCAAAGAGAGGGGTCATCTCATTACCTCCTGCAACCTTCCCACCCTTGGGACAAGCCAGACAACAGCAGGGGCGCAGCCTTGGTACGCGCTACGAGTTCACGCGTCAGGTAACGCATCGGGTTACTTCTTGTAAAACGAAAGAAATGGCGATTGTTAAAGCCCTGCCCAGGGATCAGGTCTCCTGGTAACAGGGGATAGACATGGCAAGCATGTAAACAGGACCAAAATGTGCATGCGCTTCTTTGGGTGAGTGCAGATAGAGGTTGGAGCACGCTGGGGGGGTTTATGTGCTAGTTTTATGGGACTGATTAAGGTGCACTCGCCCTCGAGGTCTGGGGTATATGACAATGACCTTCCCTCATGCTGAAAAATTTGGGTACGAGCAAAAATTCGACTTGAGACGCTACCTCTACAAATGCAGAAAACCATCTGCCTGCTCTGGGAGAACTGTTTCCCAACAGGATTCGGTTACAATAGCGTGGCCGTTTTTCCTGCTTGCACGAATGCTCTGTATATCAATGTTTATTTTTGTGAGCACACAGAACTGTCCCGAAGCATTTGCAATGTATCTGACTTTAGCTGTTAATAAGCAAACAGCTAAAAAGTAATGGCCTGCCTTCAGAGGCATCAATTCAGCAAAACACTTAGGCTTGTGCCTGAGTTTATGCCCAAGTAATTGACTTGAGTGACATCTGCTCTTAGGGAATTAGGCATGTGCTTAAGTATTTTCCTGAATTGGAGCCAAAAAGTCCTAACAGAGATAATCTTGCTAGCCTTTTCATTAATAACAAACTGAGCAATCCTCATTAACACCAGCTGTTTTGCAATGGCCAGGCACTGTGTACGTGGTGGTAAAGCTATGGACGTGGATCCTTTCGCTCCCCAAGTTCAGCTGGTTTGTGCAACAATCCCCCCGTAGTATGAAAGCTTTCGGGGAAACATTTGGGTTTTTTTCCTGTGTCAGCTTACTACAGTTTGTATCATAACACCGGCTTTGAGACTGAAGCCCCAAATCTCGCAAATTAAAAGGAAATACAACAGCTATTGCTGACTCAAAAATTCAGCCCAGGGCCACCCATTCCCCAGCTGGGTACGCAGTGCTGAAGGATTTGGGACAAACGCAGCCCTGAGCTGGGAAACATCATGATGTGGCAGAAGGGGAAAAAAATTTACCTGCTTTTCTAGCAGCCAGATGGTGTCTTCAGACACTTTGCTCTTGAACTTCTTTACCTGGTTGATGCTTTTGCTTCGCACCTTTCTCAGGGCCTCTTTGGACTTGTTGGTGGACTGCTTGGCAAGCTTGGCCAGGCTCTCCCTGTGCTCTCTCGTTATCCTAGCAGCAAGGGGAAAGGAAAACCACCAAAAGGAAAAATAAGTGTCATGTGTAGCACTGTCAGATGTCTTTTCTGTGTTGGACTTCAGTTAAATGCAGCGAGACTCTCTGCTGCCGTACCCGACTGGCCACAGCCCCCCGCTGGCTGCGCAGGGGTACCCGAAAGCCACCCATGCTAAGACAGAACTCGCTCTGCGTGGAGGCCCAGTGTCACGGGGGCAGAGGGACTGAACAGCTCAGGGTGTGGTTTTGTCCTGCTCTGGTCCACCTGAGCAAATCGGCCACCTCTGCGCAGCATCGCCAGGGCAGCACGTCCCAGAGAAGCAAGTCTTGAGCCTAGAATGGGAAGCTCCCAGCTCAGCCCTGAGCTGGCGGACTTGGACTGAATCTTACTTGGTTTATAGTTGTCACTGCAGTGCCTGAAAGTCATGCTGAAATGTTCAGACCTTCCTTTTTTCTGCTGCCAAAGCATTTGTGGGGAAGAGGGAAAATCCAGCTCCAGACCTGAGAGATGGAGCTGGAAAGTGTAACCCTGCAAAGCCAGGAGCAAACCTCTGTCCCTTCCTGAAACTTGGTATCATCTCCTGGGAACTGAAGAGCCTGAATGATAGATCTGCAAGCCACAGAGCTGATGTTTCACTCAACTTTATTCCAGCTCATCACGACCAGGCTTTTCTACCATGATGTGAATGCCTGGTTTGACACCAGGACGATGCTAGACAGGGCTTGCCACAGGTAATTCAGCCCAGAACTCCAGGTCCACCTTCTCCCTGACACGGGGCCAGTTACTGCTGTGGTGCCCTAAGAAAATCCTCCGCTTCCCGTCCCAAACCACAAACTGCAGGTGATGAGGGAGTGCGGCCATCTGAGTAAGGCACGGAACAGCTGACACCTCAGCTCTGGTCATGCTCCAACACCTCCAGCTGATCACTGTCAAGATCAACTGCTAGGGCTTAACAATAATATTTTAATTATTTTCATGGCTATTGAAGTTTCCAGACTGCCTTGAGAACGAAAAACCCCCGGCGCGCTGAGACTCGCTAGCAAGAGAGCGCCCGTCTGCTCGCAGGAGATATTGCAAAATAAACATTTCACAGGAGTATTTAGAAAGGGGCTGCAGCAGCCCGGGTCAGCAAAACACCGAGGCCAGGACCCTTCCGGCAGAGAGCTCAGGAAAGGTGGAGCGAGGGCTCTCAGGGCTGCTGCTGCTGCCAGGGTGTGTGTTACAGGCGGGGGCTGGGGGGGCACGATTGGACCCAGTCGCACGCACGCCAACACCTTCCCCGGGCAGCCAGGTCCTCACAGATGTCTGTGGCGACGCTGGCCTCTGGCCAGTTCACTTGATTTCACGGAGCAAGAGGGAATAGGCTTCCCAGAACCGCTTAGTAATTACAGGAATTTGGGATTGCTGGACAAGCTGACAGACCTAGAGAGCAGCCACCCAGCACCACGTCCCCGGTGCCCCCTTGGATAAGATGCCCTCGCTCAGGGACACCCCCAGCCCTGCCCCCGGCTGAAGGACAGCCGGAGGGAGATGGTCACTGAACTCCACATGTGGTGAGAGGCTTCTGGTCAGCGCGGGCTGGAGCCTGGACCAAATGCCTAATTAGAAGTGAGCGGGGTTACGTGTGGTTTCCTCCGCATCCCAACATCGATGCCTTCAGGGCTTCTCATGTTCGATCTCCCGCAGCACATCCGAAACCACCAACGCCGGCTCACAGAGGTCTGGCTGAGGTCAGGTTCTCAGGCAGCTTTTTGGGGGGGTGCGGGGAGTCAGTCCCAGCTGCTAAACTTGGAGAAGGGAGCTGGAAATCTCTCCCCATCTCCTGCTGGGTGGCGAGGCGAGCGGGACCGCAGCAGCTACTCGCCTCCCCGCTCCCGCTCAGCTTTTGCCGAGGGTATCACTCGCCTGCTTGGGGCTGCCGAGCCTTTAAGGAAATGTTTTTGTTTATGCAGCGCTGCCAGATTTCCTATGCTTCTTGGCACAGGGTCACAGCTTTCATGCCTCCTTGTCTGTCTTTATTAACACCAATTTCTTTTTATCACTGCGCAGCGCCGTGGAGTTTCTCAGCGGGTTTTATGTTCCAGCCAGACTGTGTGTAAATTCTCAGCAATGCTACCAACAATGCCAGAAACGGATGCTTTTTCAAGCAGATGCTGTTTCTGGTTAAGGAATCCGTCAACACGAGCCAGGCCCATGGTTTCTAAGGACAGTTGTTTAATCCTGCCCCCAGATCTGGGACTTTTAAAGCTGTTCTTAGATATGTTTTCTTTTCTGTCTAGTAACCATTGCCCCTACCCCCTTTAAAGCCAAAAAGCATGTGAATTGAACCTGGGGAAGGGGTGCCAAGAGTGGGGAGGAAGGACGAAGTCCCTGCCTGTTGCCCCTTCCGCTCTCCCCTGGGAAAACGCCACCTCCCCTGCAGCCCGTTTGGCCAGGAACAGTCCTGCCGGGATCAGGACAGAGCCTGGTGACTGCTGTGCCACGGAACATACATATGTGGCCCCACAGATAACTTCTCCTCTTTTTCTGCTCCCCGCCAGCCAGCAGTGGTCGAAGCACCGCAGCCCTTGGATGCTGCCCTCCCCACATACGGCAAGCGCAGCCCCACAGCGAGCACGAAGGCCACGTCTCCAACGCAAGGCGGGTAAGAGTGATTTCTGTATCTCAAATGCTAGGAATTTCCTGCGAACGAGAGGGATCAGTTAAAGGAAAGTGGGCTTAACTAAATACTCTGCATGCATAATTGCAGATAAACATAGGGTACAATGTATATTGCTCAACAAAAAGCACGCGGGAGACTTCTGATGACGAGCGACGGAGCCACGCAGCCCAGAAACAGCTTTGGGGTTTTATTTTCAAATGACATTTTTTTGAGTCCTTTCTCCCCACAGTAGGTATCTTTGCATATTTCTTAAAGGGCAAAAGGAAGAAAAAAAAAAAAGCTCACAATGAGTCATTAAACATTCAAATGAGTCATCTGGCTTTCAGTAAAGCATGTGTAAAAATATTACTGATTTACAAACAATATCCAGTGTAACACAATGGGTCCAAAAAAGATGAATCTAAAAATGAGGCAATACCATAAAAGACACAAGGTCAGGTCAAATTCGGCCAAGAGATCAACCAATACAAATGTTCCCATGGCTGGTTTTCGTTGGTTTTTTTTTTTTTTTCTTTTTAAACCCTCAGAGACTATGTTTTTTACACAAATAAATATTGCCTGTGCAGTGCTAGAGCAACGCAACCAGGCAAATGCCTTCGGCAGCAGAGGGGATCCTGGCAGTGAAAACGAACGAAACGAGCGTACTTTTTCTGTTGAAACTGCAACGCAAAAACTAAACTGACAGAATAAACACTGAGGAGTGAACTCCCTCTTAAACTGCTCAGGTGAAACGCCCTCAAGCACTGAAGCTGAACCTACATAAGGCAAAATACAACGCTTGTGTGTCCAGCGGATAGGCCAGATTAAAAGTGGTTTTCATAGCAGGTCAGGCAGTTCAGGTTTGATTTTAGGTTTACTGTGCCTCCCTCACGAAAGACCCAACTTCTGCAGAAACAATGCTGTCTCTTCGTTTCTGATTTGTTTGCCCATTTCGCACACTTGCCACAATTCTGGCAGTTCCACTGCGTCCGTCTGCCGTGTATTCTTTCATAATCACCTTTAGCGTTGGGGAAGTGAAAAAACTTTAGAAGTTTTAAAGGAGTAATTAAGGGATATAATGTTAAAGAGAGGCCTCTAGCAGAATTTGATTCTTTCTGCCCCCACTTTGCGACAGAAGGGCTGAAACTGTCTGCTTGTCCTTTTGATAAGCGGATGAAACTCTGACAGACCCAGTCGCGCTGCTAAAGAGCCGGGGAGAAAACGGGAGCGGAGGTTTCCACAGGGCATGTCTCCCAGGCCAAAAACTCTTTTACCTTGGGCGAAAGGGGCCAGGAGCATCCCCTACACAGCGGAGGAACAAGGGAACACGCCAGGCAGCTCTGCCCTGGGGAGAGAGAGCGCGTGTTCGCTCTGCAGCACCGCAAAAGATCCTGACGGACCGTACGCGTTTGTTTAAAAAACATTATTTTTTTAAAGATTGGGATTTGCAGTTTTGGAGTTTCCACCCCTGCAATTCATATTCAAGGATGACCCAAGTGCCCATTAACAATCAAACCACTGCGCAGCAACCCGGGAGCCTCAGCAATTATGAAGATAATGGTGCCCTCCTCCTCCTCTGCCTCCTCTCCTGAGGAATGGGGGAAGGGCAGGGAGCACAGGGAAAAGAAAATCAGCAAATAGAATGATAATGTCATTCCCTCTCCCTGTCAGCAACGGAAAGCTGCAATTAGGTTTCTCTGCTCAAAATGCCAGATAAAATTCCATAGAATTTTTGAAGGAGATCTAAAGCACGAGAAATACTTGGCTTCTCTTCACTGAGAAGTCACCTGTCTGTAAAACGCAGCGCACGTGCAGGGTGCTGGTGCGCGCGGGCAGCGCGTGGCGCCGTCTCCACCCTTTGTGGGAGCTGCAGCACCCCAGCACCATGTAACCCCAGGGCGGGAGATGACGTTCGTCCGCATCCGCCCTGGGTATTTACACAGCTCCATCACTGCAGGGCCTGAGCACCCCAAGAACTCGTGAATTCCCCTTGCACCACCCAAACCTGGGCAGGGCAGCGCTGCTGCTCCTGTTACAGGCTGTGTCTGGTGAGCTGCACGGCACAGTCCGAGCGAAGCTGCTGGAAGGTCTCGCTCCTCACAAAGTCCAGCCTGACCCCAGGGGAATGAGCAGCATGCACGTGTGGGGAGCACTCAGTGCACTCCCAAAGGGTATCCCTCTATTTGGTTTGGTCTGAAAGGAATCCCATCCACAGGCAGAGACCCCAGCATGCTGCAGCCCAAAGCACGCTAAGCAGGGATCACTGGGATCGCTTCAAAAGCACCCTCCTCATCCAAACTGAAGCATATGTATCATAGAATCATGGAATCATAGAATCCATGGTTTGGATTGGAAGGAACCATAAAGCCCACCCAGTTCCAACTCCTCCTGCGACGGACAGGGACACCTTCCACTAGACCAGGTTGCTCCAAGCCTCATCCAGCTTGGCCTTGGACACTTCCAGGGATGGGGCATCCACAGCTGCTCTGGGCAACCTATCCCAGTGCTCCCCACCCTCTGCAGGAAGAATTCCTTCCTTATATCTAATCTATATCTCCCCACTTTCAATTTAAACCCATAGTGGCAATTCCTGCCTTGTCCAAGGGCTGGGAGACACCTGCGATGGGCGAGGGACATGATGCTCAGTCCTCGGCCAGGAGCAGCCTGCTTTTCCATCAGCCTAACCCAAAACTTCCACGCAGCTGTCAGTTACACAGTGTGTATTACCCCAGAAGAGGCAGTGGGTTTTTCAGTCAAAGTTATGAATTTCCTACCTCCTTCTTTCATCACTTCCTTTTAGTGCTCTTTGCAGCAGGGTGCTATTCACCCCTGATACTACTGGTTCACTACTGCGTTACTGCTGCTCTACACTGGTGTAACTCAAGGGATTTACAGCAGGGCAGCAAAGAATCAGCCCCTGAATTAGAGCAATACAGCTTCAAAAGCCTGTGGCTGCCTCTTGCAAAGTGCTGCAGCCAGCTAGGACCAGCATCCTCCGCAGGAGGAAGATAAAGAACAGTAAGACCAACCATCAGATGCCAAAATATGGTGACTTAGAGCTCAGAGGCTTGGAAAAGCTTCCACCAAATGCTTTTAGGGACTCAAGATTGTTTTTTTTTCTGAACCTGAAATCCAGCTATTTGGAAAATAGCTGCACAACATTACAGCAACCGTGCACGCTTTCCCTCTAAAGGGCACTTGCTGCAACCTACGGCGTTATCTTGCATGACGACGAACTCGGGGAGCCGTCAATACTCACTTAGGGATTGGCACCCGAATTATTGTCCCATCCACTTCTGGGTTCAGGTTCATGCCACTCTCCCTTATAGCCTTCGTAGCTGCAGCTGTGCTCTGTAAAACAGATCAAAAGGTAAAGGGAATTAGGAAATAATCATTCCCATATGCCAGAACTCCGTCAATAGTTGGCAATCCATCTCCACGGAACATGGAAACATTTACTTCTGTTACCAGTAAGATCAGGAAGTTACATTGGTGCAGAGAGCTTTGATCAAACCGAATGGGAAGCTATGGCCGCGCTCAATACTGGGGTAGGGGGGCACGAAGGGGGGGAGAGGGGAAGGGAAGCGACAACAAAAGAAAACTGTTTTGCTTCTTTGAAACTATTGGAATGGTTTGAGGCAACGCAGAGTGAAACCGCAACAAACTCCCAAGGCGCAGCCTGACTGTGGCGAAGGGGATGAAAGATTCTGAGCATTTAAAGATTCCAGTTGGATGTTTCCCACTAGAAGTCACACACTGCCAATTTAGAAACGTTAACGAACTTAACCACTTCAGCACTGCGACCTAACCACATTACAGCAGGGCAGTAGCAGCTGGCTGAGAAATCGAGCCTGTGCCCAGCTCTGTGTTTATTTTACAGCTTATTACTTAGGATTAACTTCTCAAAACTCCATCACTGCTGGCTGACGCTCTGCCCTGTTTAGGAGGTGGGTTGTGCAGGTTTGCCTGGTAACTGCAAAGTGCTGAACAGGCTTCCTCCCCCATCCCAGGGCACTGGGGTGCCGTTACAGAGCGCCAGGCTTTACGGTTACGTCAGAGTTTTGCCGGGAGCTCCGCAGTTCTCTGCCAGGCTGCTTCGTTCTTGACATTGACAATAACAAGACCAAGCGAGTCTCTGTTCTTGCGGCACTCGCGTGTCATTCCTACAAGGCGCGTTGCTATTTCTGATGCTCCTTCCCATCGTTAACTTTAGCTCCAGGCTGCTGCAGTAGATGGTATTCAGCTTTCCTCAACTGAGGCACAAAATACAGCTCTGCCCATTTGTTTAGGCCTCTGACATGCCTGGATGAAATTAATGCTCTGCTGGTGTTCTGTAAGGCATAACTGCTGTCCTCTAGAACACCAGGGCTGAGAAAACGTAACCAAGATGATCTCGGCACATTAGGAATGTAAACGTGCTGCTCTATGGACAGAGCTTGCTCTGTAGGAAGGAAATGCTTAGTAAAAGCTGTGTTGTTTAACACACATACGGGAGGAGATACAGGAAGGGGAAAATACTGCAATATTGCCCCCATCCTCTTGCAGCCTGTGAAATAAACAGCTGTGTCTAAAAGACATAGTCCTTTTTGGTTTTCTAAGTCTTGGGCAAACAGAATTTGGCCCTGCAAGTCCTTTTCTATAATTATTTTCTTTCCCAGACTGTTCACACATTTTTATTTGCTTTCCAAAGCCATGAAGCACTGGCTATATGCTGTAAATAATGACATCAACTAAACGTGTCTGTCATGGTTTTAAGGAGTTCTGTCTATCCATGACATTATGAAGCAACTACACTGAGAGAAGGAGTTTTACCTCCAGTTCAAATGAGAAGTGCTACTTGGGCTTAGATTGCAAAGGTATATAGTGTGATATGTAGCTTCTCACATGCCCATTTCTCAGTCTGAGCTTCTGCCTGGACACGGGCTAAGTCATGGAGGGACTCCCCTGGCCCTCTCAGCTCTGGCACAACGAGGGACCTCAGTGCACTTGCTGATGAGGGGCCTTCATTCTTCAAAGCCATTATACACGCTGGATACTCTTTAAGAAACACTTAGGCATCAAGTGCCTTACACTGACCTCCTCTGAGACTTTGCTGACTTAATTAATTGGGGAAAGCCTTTGGAAAATAAATAGAGATAAGCTCTGGCAAACCTCCAGACCTGGAGCGGGATGAATAGCTAACCTTGAGCTTGTTACTGCTCCCATCTGCCCAGCTCTGTCTGCAGGAGCCTGCGGCAGGGGTCCACCAGTGTGCGAAACTTGGATTTGCTGCCTCATGTAGGGGCAAGTTGAACTAAGCTCCTGCAGAAAATTAAGGGAACTGAGCTCTCCCAGAGGACAGGTCAAAGCCTCTAATTTGGGTTCTGACCTGCAGGCACTGCCAGGGAGGAGCTCAGTAACCTCAGCAGTGCCCGAGTCAGGCCCTGTGCCAGCACTTGGCATGGGCCCAGCTTAGTCCTAACAGGGATTCTTTGCAGAAGCTTGTAGGCTACACCAGCAGCTGCTTCCATGAGCTCCCAGGGGGTGTCCCTAGCCCTGGTGACAAGTAAGCAAGTTTTAGAGGAGTGTGATGGTGCCCCCAGCACAAATACAGACGATTCCAACTACACGTCTGGTTCTGTGCATGGCTGCGTCTTCGTAACGAACTGAAATGACATAAATACAACAGGGCAGATGCAGCATTGTTTCCACATGTGTAATTTGGGTGACCAAAGGAGACTGTGAGTGTGCTCGAGGCTTCTGGGTGCCATACAAGCACAGGAAACAGGCAGACCTTTCAGGGCACAGTTAATCCAGGTATCCGTCCCGCAACACGCTCAGTGGTGCTTTCCAACTAAGCTCTTGCAGATCCAACTGATGGGAAACCAATCCCCAAAGCAAACCCCTCATACTGTGGAATCTATCGGGTAGGACCCCAAGAGCAATCACAGCCCGACGGTCTCTCATCTGACCCTCATGCTGCTGCACGAGGTGATTATCTCCCCTCGCGATGCCTTTGGTAATGTGTCCTTACCTCCGGAAAATTGGTCATGTTCACTATAATGAGCTGTGGTGACTTCTGTGAGATCTGCCCCAGCTGGTTCAGTGGAAACTTCCCATCTCTTGTCATCACAATGAGGTGATCGAGGGCCCCTCAAAAGAACCAAACACAAGGGAGTTTCAGTATGATACAGCGATGCTGAAGAAGTGTCCCCCTTCCCTCCTGGTATGCAAAATGTAAGTGTTACATAAGAAAAAAACCCCATGTTTATTCAGACTTCAGGTGCTGTTTGTGTTCATGCATCCCCTGTGGCATTTGCAAGCTAAATATTTCAACGCTACTCTAAAGGACAAAAAATACAAAACCAAAACTCTTGTTTGTTTTTGTTACTAGAATAGGAAAACTAAGCAAGTTTGCTAAGAATTAAAAGGAAATCGCTTTTTCATTCTTAAAACTTAAAGAAAAGCAGAATGTTGTTATAAAAATCAAGACAACTATTGTCTTTTACTTAGTAGTGTTCTCTTAAACGTCTCTTTTTTTTTCCCAAGTCCCAAGAGGAGGTGTTGTACACTGCCTAATTTAAAGTATTCAGTTTCTCCCTGAGCTACTCTTAATCTGCTCTCTAGTTTCTGCTGCAAAATGTTAACAGGCCAAAAGGCACATGAGACAAGAGGTACTTTATCAGTGCAATTAAAAAAAATACCTATGGTTAAAATAAATAGTTAAGAGTCTGAGCTACGCTTTCCAACTCCATTAAAGACTGAAGTGTCCCTGCCAGAGCTGGGGTGGTGAATGATTCAAATTTGGTCATTGTTTAATGTTAAAATTTTATCCCTGAAACTTGATACTACTTACAAATACGTACGTTTGGAGTGTTATAGTAACTGTAGCTTAGTCAAATATATTCACGTTTCTTCCTAAAACACAGAATTCACTGAGCGAGCAAGGCTTGTAAAGGTCACTAACCACAAAGACACACAGCAAAAAAAAAAAAGTTTGTATATGCCAGACACCAGCCTGATGGCAATTTCCAAAAGGCTAATTTAATGGCAATTGGATTTTTCCTGCACTACTGCACCATTAGCTGACAACCTGCTTCTTCATCACATCTGCAAACAGTTCAGTTAGACACTTTTGACATCTCCCACTTACAAAAGCTATTTCCAGGAAGCTATTAACCAAAATGGATTCTTCCTGGTCAAGCTCAGGGTGAAGAAAGCCTTTAGTTGGGGATGTCAAGGTTGTGGTAATTGGGTGCCCAGTGAATAACTCAATAAAAAGGAAATCCATTTTGAAAAACACAGAGTTCACTACTCAGTTCAGTATCCTTATTTACAGGCGATAGAGCATCGTACGAGAAAGTTACCAACCTGGTGAGGTTCTGATACTGAGATTTCTGCTGAATTCTTCTTTCAGAGCTTCTACCACTGCCTGCATGTCTTCATTGGTTTCCTCCAAATTGATAATATCCTCAACTAGGGCAGCACTGATATTCACTCTGGCTTGACTCTGCCCTTTGCCTTTAGCTGCAGATTACACGTAAAATTAATGTCTGTTTCTGGCAACAGTTAGTTGTTGCATTAGCAAGCGGCAAGAAGATATTAAAACCCCTGTTAGATTCAGAATTGAGCCTGAGATAAACTGAAGTGTATTTTGTAAGGAGTAAATAGCCCAGCACGTGAGCACATAAGCCAAAATATATTTGTAGGTCACGCTGTGAGCCCCGACGCCAGCCTGGAGTGTGACGACTGCTACCGGCTGCCCCAGCGCAGCAGCAGCTCCGTGCAGTACCTCTCCCCAGGGAACAGCGAAAGTTTCCGTGCACTGCAACACCCCCAGCCAAACCAGCTCCTCCAGAGCTATGCCCTGCCTAAGTCAGGTCAACAGTGGTACCTGAGATAAAAAGGGTAAGAACAGAAATTCTGGCAACATACCGAGGGGTTGCAAACACCAGGAAAAAGGCTGCTGCCTTTACCTTTTTTGGTAGCTAGCTGTCTGGTGAGCAGCATCTGATGGACACACTGCCTGCAGCCGTCCAGGAGCAGGGCCGGGCAGCCTGCAGGAGCCTGTGGGAGCCCCCTTATTGTTGCGACAGAGGAGCGATAAAGCAGGGAAGGCAGATGACGGAAGCATCTTAGTGCCAGAGCCATCGGTTACAGCGCTTCTCTAACTCACCTGGAAAAGAGAAGAGGCATGTGGTCCCCTCGGCCTGCTAAAAAGCAGCAGACTCGGGGCTTAGTTGTCCCTGTGAGTGCAAGGGGACCATTCCGCAGGGGGGGGCAGCGGGTTGGGGTGTACTGCAGTGACAAGAGGGAAGCTCAGTGGAAGG
>NW_010228167.1:0-8916 GCF_000690775.1 Eurypyga helias
CACTTGGCCTTGTTAAACCTCATAAGGAGGTTTAAATGCTACTGGACCTTGTGTATGGATTATTGGATCAAGCTATAGATTACCAGAGTAAAATGAAAACTTAGACACCTTGTTCACATGTACATCTTTACCTATAGACACTTACCTTTAGTCTTCTCAACCTGCAAGGTAAATTCCACCAGCTTCGTCTCATTAGGTTCTCTTCAGTTGCCTAAACATAACTGAGTGCTACTCAGAATTTTATAGGATATTCGGGAGATACCTAAGGTTGGGAGATTCAGATCAGAAGAAACAGAATACCCATGGTCTTCTGGACCAGCAGCTAGAAGCCAGAGGGAATACCCCAGATTCTGTTTCACTGACTGTCAATGTCACACAGCTGTGTTGAAACTATATTGTAGGTTTTAACTTTATTTTAGGTTTATTTCTAGATGTGTGGGAGTTTTTATAGTCTATGGCAAAATAAAATGTAAAAGATCTTTAGTAAAGTCTTCTGGAGTAACTGTCGGTTGCTTGAGAATAAATTCAGAGGGTCAAGGGGTCCTTTTCAGCCCTGTGTTCCTAAATAAAGAAAATGTTTATTATTAGGTTAAATGTTTGTGGTTTTGAAGCTGACAATATAGATCAACCTCTGCTATCAATCCTTTGATTAGCTTCTGTACATGGCTAAGTTAACAGTTTTACACTTTCCAACAACCTTAATCAGTCATGTTCAGATAGCTTTCCTAACTTTTTTCTTTTCTGTTCATTGCATAACTTTTGAAGTGTCAGCTCTTCATGACAAAAATTCTATACTAGGAATTGAAATGAATCCTATCTCAACTTTCTGTGTGTGTGTGTGTTCGTAAACGTGAGGCATCAGGCCAGTCCTGCAGAAAAGCTTCAGAAAGCCCTGAGCAACCATTATAGTAGGGGGTACTGTGTCAGTCCAAAAGTGCTCTGGACATGTTTTTTCAAGAAGCCCGAGTAAGACAGACAATGCAAGCAAGAGAATTTCTAAACAACATGTTAACCCAGCTGGTTTGAGGCTCGGTGATACATTTTATTCCAGCAGAAAGCATTATGTAGACATGATTAAAAATAATGACAGCAAACAGATGGTCACTCTTCATGGAATTATACTGGAGACATTTGTGGATTTTTTTTTCTTTGAATGCATTGCAACAAAATAATATATTTAACACTCATATCATGTCTTAAGCAGTGAAGAAATTTTAATGGTGTTCCAGTCAGCTTCTCTAGTAAGGATTTTTCACCTAAAAAAGATGATGGAACTGAAACACAAACATGCTTCCAAATATTTTGGAAATGAAGTATAAGTACCATTTATTTGAAATATGTGTAAAAAAATGAATGTAACAAAGAAAGATAATAGTATTTGGAAAGATTATCTTTCTTTTTCAGGACTATAGACATATTGCTCACTAAGGAAATATGCAGATATTTAAAAGCTTTAATCTCATGAAAAGCTTAATCTGGACAGGGTACATTAGCCTTAAGTTGTTTTCAGAGTGAATAACCTTAATAAATACAAATATTTTTAATAATGATGAAGGGCAAGCTGGTAACAAAGGGTTATTGAGAAAGACCAGTTAATAATACCTTCATATGCATCAATCTTACACATCCCATGAGCAGGTTACTTCACTCATTTCCTTACTGTGTGATGTTAAGTCCTTGTCATGAATTTCTCTGTCAGGTTCAATCCTATTGACTTAGGTTTTGTTTGACTGAAGAATGTATGCTTGGTCTTTACGTGTGTGAACAATTTGTAAGTTTTAAAAGAAACTTTCCTGTCTTTATATTTCAGTTGAACCTTGTCACTTTTCTGCTAGAATTGCCTATAGCAGATGTTGATAAGAATAGGAGGCAGGACTATGAAATTGCGGTGTTGTACTGTCAGCCAATCTCTGTAAAACCCCACTGGGGTTATGAGCAAGCACATAAAATGTGTGCTTTCCCCCTTTGGATATGTGTCCTAAATGAAGAATGGCTGCGTGTGGCAGTGTCTGTGTTTATTACATTAGCTCAAGGGACAGAGACCTGCACTACAGAGCTACAGATTCCACCTCTCCTGATGACTCTTCTGGGTGGTGTGTGCAATTCTCTGTAGTGGAAAATAGACATTATTTTCAATTTGATTCTGCTAGAAAATGGTAATTATAGATTTGAAAATCATGATCTAACAGTGTTGTTTTCGCAGTATTTTTTTTTTTATTAAACTATATCAGAACTGCAGTGTCAAGCACTTGACTTGTCAAATGTATTATTTAAGTTGCCAAAGCAAACTTAATCTCCCTCTCTTTCAGTGTACCCTTTTGATTTGAGGTCACATTACATTTTTCAGGTGGTTCCCTTGTTTCAATTGCTAAAAATCTAGATATTGTTGAGACTACCTGAAAGAATTAAACTGGTAAAATTAATGAAGTTTTGCCTCTAAGACCCCCTACCTTCTTTACTGCAGAGACTGGTGCGTTTGTAGTGAATTCAGCAGGGAACTGAGAAGCATAAGAGGTTTCTTCTTGTATTTAATGTAGTCAAATATCACCCTGGACATACTTCTGACACAAGTGCCCTTAAATGAAAATTGATGCTATAAATGTTTGTAATTCATTGTCTATTCGGAGTACTTGGAATGTAGTTCTTCTGATTTATTTTGAATGACTGAACTCATCTTCCTTTATAGACAATGGAAAGGAATAGAAGTTAGTAGATTGTCATCCGTTTGACCTCTCTTGTTCTCCATCTTGAGAATGATTGGAGAAATCCTAACACCTACAAATTGCAAATCAATTCAAAAGAAGCAGCCTTTTGATAATAGAAAATCAGGTTCTAGATGTTTCGTACATGGCACAAAGTATTAATGGACACTTGTGCTGTGTGGATGTGTCAGATTAGTTCTGGAAAAAATTTATGCATGAAAAATAAGGATTCTTTCCAATTTCTAGCCTCCATACACTCTGCCGTTAGACAAGTCATGTCATTGGCTCATTGGCTTGGGCTGGCATCAGCTCAGGAGTCTCTGCATCAGGTGACATTCCCAGTAGTGCAGTGTAGGATATCTGTAGGCAAGTCTTAAATTTCATTTTAGCTTAGTGGTCCAGTTGGATAATGGCATCATCTCTATTTTGGAGATACATGATTTCAAATTTTTGAAACGTAAGAACAAAGACTAGAAGAAAATTAAAATGAATCCTGCATGATAAATGTAGTTTGGGGATACATACATAAAGACTCAGATATAAAATAGCATTCAACAGTTATGAGTTTAGAGGTAAATCCCATGTCCAGTAGAAATCCCATTCTGGATGTTTGAGTATTTAGTCATCAGGCCAATTCTTTGTGTCCTTCTGGTTAACTGAAAGAGGTAGGAGCGTAATAATAGTCATGCTAGAACCAGTGTATATAAGCCCATAAATAACTAATGTGACTTAATCTATGTGTGTCAGAGGGCTAGGTTATCTTGAGAGTTTTCATAGACTGGATATATGGGGGAGTGGAAAAGAGAGAAAGATCCTGAGCTGGTATGTATAGTTTGACTACAGTGGTTACAACTAATTTTACCAGCTCAGAATTTAGTTGATCTTATTACTCCATTATCATATGCCATAAATCCTACAGACCACACTGTACTACTACACGTTGTTTATGCTGTGTATTTGGGAGTTGGGGGGAGGGGGAAGGGAAGAAAGTTTTAGAAATATTTTCATTCTTTTTTATTATTATTACTATTTTTCATGCCCTTCTGCTTTGACTCAGGTTGGCTTCTTTACCATGCCCTGCAGAACATGTGATACAGAGGGAGAGGAAAATGATAGCTAATAAATTTTTGAAGCCTCTAAAAATTACCTTCTGTAAAATAGCTTTTCTATACATAATAATGTCACTGCTTTATGGCCTGATGTTGCCTGACCTTCCATTATGAGAAGCTAAGGCCCCTTTTCAATGGTGTAAAACTCACATTTATAGCCTTATGTGGTTGTAAGATACTGACCCTTAAACATGTTACTTATGGGATAGAGGGAATTGCCTATTCTGGGGCTCAGTATTATTTGAGTGCATAGGAAAGGAAACAGGGGAAACATAATTTTGGTACTGCGTGTCTGAAAAAATATACTTCAGAAATATATTTAAAACTAAACATAAAATTTTGACGCTAAAACCCCCAGCATATCACCGACTACCAAGATATTACTCTCCTGTGTTGATTCATTACCATGGTCCTGTGCAGGAATACAAGTACTAGCTGGAGTAGTAAAATATGGAAAGATCCTAAAGAAATTATTCCAAAATCTATTGAGTTAATAAAGCCTTTAATGAAATAGAGTAAGAGAAGTAGCAGATCTTAACTGGGTATTTTTGCAGTGATGCATGCTTCATGTTACTCACAATGAGGTTTATTTTAGAAAAATCCAGTCAGTAGTTTACAAAATCCACAAAGCTATAATGTCACTGTTCATCAGAAAAGTGTCAGGTTCCATGTGTTTATATTTTAAGCATAAAATTGCATATCTGTGATATCTGAAAAATGCATTGCTTCAAAATATTTCAGTGAAAGAACTGGGAATGTTCAATTTTGAATGACTTTTTTTTTAATGTACTTACCACCTGTGGTTATTAACCCTCAGCATTAACAAATTTAGGATTGCAAATACCTGATACTGCTTCTAGTTTAGTCCCCTACAAGGCTCAAACTTTCCCTGCAGAAATTATGCACATATTTTATATGGTCAAAGATATGGGAATTCCATACCTTTATTGGAATTCTGCTGGCAGTTTGTAAACCTGCTATTTGTGTTCACAGTTCAGAGCAGATGATGAATAAATATAAAGTAGATAGGATGCAAAAAGGGGTTAGAGACTTTTGCAATTTCTTTTATTTGATACCTTATTTGCAACTATAAAATTTGTATTGTGGTCTTGAGCCATATTAAGATGCAAGAAATTCACATTTACCATATCTGTGTGGAAAAGAGCTGATATTATATTTGAACACTCTCTGCATGTCGGATTTTTTAGAACACAAGTTTCCAAACTCAGTGAATTAGATTGAATCTACTCATATGGTTACTTTAACTTGAAAATCTTTTTCTGCTTAGTAAAATCTTGTGTTTTAAAGTGCTGCTGGAGCTCCACAGGAGTTTTATCTGCAGCAAATCATCATGAAAGATCACAATATTGAGTCTCAGAGGTTTTAGGTATATTAATATTCCAACAGGATGCTAAAGATCTTTTTCTTCACCAGCAAGAACTTGATGTAACTTGACCTTATAATAAGAAAATAGGATTTTTCTATTCAGGACTTCTAAATTCAGTATCAATGCAGAGGTGGGTAAAAAGACATCACAGTAATTTAAACAACTCTTACAGTAACTACATTTGCAGTGCTCATAAGGAAGCTGTATTTAAGTTTTGCTTTTAAGAAATCAAACTTAAGTACTCCTATTGTTGTCGCCTCTTCGTATCTCTCACATTTGCATTGTATTAGGCTCTCCTTTTGGAAATATTGCAGAGGAATGAACATTTTGTGAAAGAATCCCTGAATGCTTCAGTTCAGTTAATTTAAGGAAAGAGATTAATAGAAATTTCAGCTGAACACAAAAGCAGCCCAGAAACCTTCAGACAGTTGCTTTAAAATGGCTTTTTCACAATTGCTGAAGACTACATTGTTACTCTGTATTTTTTTTTTTTTAAATCCAGTGTGTTGCTCTAGTATGATCAATCTTGTTGTCCGGTATGAATATTATCATATTGTCTGGATATCTTCACATTTAGATCTGAAGTTATTCTTCAGATGAAGTTTTTGATAAATACAAAAAAAGGAACCTTAATAAACAAACAATAATGGATTAGTTGGACAGACTGTAAACACCAGAAGCAGGATAGCTGCAGGAGCAATAGTGGTTCTCAGATTACAGCCTACATAAAGTATCTTCATGTAGAGAAAAGAAGTGAAAAGTGACAGACATACTAGAAGGCTAATCCTATGTCAGGCACTAAAAAAATATTATGAGATGGTATAAAAGTTTTTATCAATGAGATTGATAAAAATTCAAAAGCTTGCTTTAAATGTTCTCCTAGCTCAAAAGCACTCCAAAGTCTTTGGGAAGCACAAGACTTTTATGTACTGCTTTAATTTGTTTCTTTTCTTTTTTCTTCTGCTGTCACAAGGGCGAGAATAGCTGACTCTCAGGGTCATGGCAAATTGATTTTGTGTTGTACAGTTAGAAGGAGATTTCTAAAGTTTTGTTTTACTATTACTGGTTCTGAAAGATTTCCATTTTTATTATTGATTTAATTTTTTTTCTTTGCTCTGAGTTGCTTTAGGAACAAATGACATAATTTCCATGGGGCAAAAGTATACTCCTGAATGTAATACCTGTAAGCATTTTGGTGTTGTACACCAAATTTAAAACAAACCAGACCCCAAACCCCAATGCATTAGAAAATAACTGCAATGACTATCGTGTGTTTTTTGTTATGTGTAACAGATCTGCTGCTTCAAAGGGCATAACCCTCAATATAGGAGGGGGAGGTTGGAGGGCAGAGAGCTAATCGTGGGATTAATGTAGATTTCATTTATAATCCCTCCTGTGTTTATATGCTTTTATCCACTGTTAGTGTGGAAACAGGACAAATCCCCTTTTAATTCTTGTTATTAATGAAGATTTGTCCAAAGGCTTTATTGTGCCTTCAGCGGAAGCCTTGTGCTTTCCATTGCAGCTGGAGGACTTAGAGGTATTATTCCTCAGGCACTTGCAGTACCATCTCAGGTTCAAGATACGCATGGTGGGAGCACGTCTGTTGATAAGTCACATCACACTGCATTCTGTTCTGGTACAGACAGGTTCATAGTTGGATACGTGGATGTGCAGAGCAGTGCTTGCCACCAGTCCCCTGCTGCCATCCATTCTTTCTCCTGACCATTGTCACAGAGTTATGCTGAGCTGCATCATGTTACTCTGAAGAGTGTACCAATCCTGAGCAGGCATACACAGGCTCAGTACTATATGAACAGGACACCTAACGTTAGCCCCAGTTTCTTTTTGCTCATTTCAGGTTTTTGTTCCTAGTTAACATGGTAATGCTTGAACTCAGAACACAGGATGATAACTGTTGTGAATCTGAGGAAAGGGATGAATTGTACAGAAATTAATTTCATTGAAGTTAACTAATGCAACTTTGTCAAATTGCTGATGTATCTTTTTTCTTTTTTAATACTAAAAAACCAAACCAAACCAAGCACCAAAACCACCTCCGAACTTGGCTGTGTGTTGCACAAAGTCCACTGCCATATTTTCTAGTTGGAAGCACTTGGTTCAAGGACTTACTCATCACCTCTATGTTTGAAACTTCTTAGAAGGTACTTTTGAGCATTTCTTTGGTTACCAGACTGTACTTTTGGAACGTACCTTACTCTCTTTGTCAAGTATACAGATGCTGAGGTCTGTAGCTTGAAGGTCTGATACGAGATGCCCAAATTTTAGAGCTGTATAAAAAAGACAGGCAATATAAATTGAACATCCTTTGCTTTTTGTTCTATATTGACAGTCTCAGTACAGGATAGTTAGTCTGCAAATTCTGTCTCTGAATCCTAACCATCTCATCTTAAAGGCTATGTTATAATCAAATGTTTTATCTTTGGTTTTGTTTATGTTCTATCAGATAATATGCTGTTGGGAACTTATACGTGACCAAGTTCTGTCTCTGAATCCTAACCAGTTCATCTTAAAGGCTATGTTATAATCCAGTGTTTTATTATCTTTGTTTTTGTTGATGTTCTATCAGATAATATGCTGTTGGGAGCTTTTGCCTGAGCAATGTGCAACACTAATAAATAGACTCTCTGCCCTTCCCTGTGGTTTGACTCAGCACTGTGGAGTGCACAGGCTGAGCTACAAAAGGAACGTGGAAGGAAAGAAACCCAAACAAATATTCACAAATTTGTAACAAGAATGACTCAAATTATGAGGGAGAGAAATCTTACAAAGGTTTTGTTGATGAAATTACTTCCTTCACTGCATGAAAATTAAAGAATCCCTGGACCCAAGCCCCTTTAATACCCCAAACAAAGCTCTTGCCACCACAGGAAGTCAATTATCTCCATGGCAACCAAAACAAACAGTGAATATTGCCTCAGCAGCCACAAAGAATAAAAGGTGCATCTAAAATGAATTTGTGTCTTGGGATCAGACACTTGAGATGAGAGAACTGGTCCATAAAGTACCCCAGAGGAGCTAGTAAAAGGAAAACAAAGTCAGTTGTTGAGTTACTGAGGGAGCTGTGCTTGGAGTGCATAAATTTGCTTTTCCTCTTTTTTAAAAGAGGAATACTGTCAGTGTGTCCATATTTACATGGGTACTCCCCTAAGTCTCCTCTGTAAATCTAATTCTTGATAAAGAAGTTTTGGTAATTGCCTGAAAAGGCAGTTACCTTGTAATCTCCTTCATTGTGTAGAAGAATCTCTTCCTTATTTTGTTAGTTAACTTGGAATTAATTAATTTCTTCATATTTCCTTCCCTGTCTAAACCACCCCCCCCCCCCCCCCTCATAAATATTCTGGTAGAATAAAGGAAAAAAAGGTTTTGCATGCACACCTGGAACTATATAAAGATTCTGTGACGTTTATAAAACGAGAAGACAAACTCATTACGTAGTCACTTGTAAAAGAAATAAAAATAGGGAAAAGGCCACCAAAATTATGTGAGTTCTCTGTAACAGTAAAGCTAATCTAGATATTTGTGCATTTTCAGCCAACACCACATTTTTCCTTAGAATCCTTTTCTTGACAGCTTCTTAATGCTGCAGGATATACTGTTCCTGCTGTAAAAACAATTGCATTGTATATGTCTGATCGTGTAAGTGAGCTTTGGTTCATGCTGTGGGACCTATGGAATAGTGCACCTATCAGGAATG
>NW_010228167.1:8928-11195 GCF_000690775.1 Eurypyga helias
TAGGAAGACCTTGCTAAGATGAGATCACTCATCGTATATACCCTGTTTCTTATACTAGTCTCTGCTGGCCACAGTTAGAGAGGCAACTGGGTAAGGTGTGGGGGTAAGGCCTTTGGTGTGTTAGGACATTTCTCATGTTCTTACACTATGCATAAATAATGCTCAGAGTTTCAAAACACTTCAAACCTTGCATGTCCTACTACAACACCTAAATAAGTGCATTTTCAAAAAGCTTTTGCTTAGGCAGACCTGTGTTGTTTAATTCTAGCCAGCATCTAAATGCCATACATCTTATTGCCCTCCTCCAGTAGAGGAGAATCAGAGGAAAACACAGAGAGACATGTGGGTTGAGACAAGAACAATTTAATAATTGAATATAAGGTAATAAAATAGTGATGCTAATAATTATAACAATATGAAAAATGTTAACAATACTAATAATACTAATATTACTACAATAAAAATAATACCACCACTACTCCTAATAACACATAATGAAAATAATGGAAAATCAAACATATGATGCAACTGGTCATTACCCACTGACTGGTGCCCATCCAGGTCTGGAGTATTGACAGACAAAAACAAAGAGCAAAAGAGAGAGATCGCACCAGGGTCCAAGCGAGCCCCAGTGAATGAGAAACCATGAACGAGAAGGCCAACCAACCAACATGGCCCCCGGCCCCCCCTCAATTTATTTACTGAGCATGACATTTTATGGAATGAAATACCCCTTTGGTCAGTTTGGGTCAGATGTCCAGACTGTTTCCCCTTCCAGCTGCTTTTAGTGAAGAGACTGGGAACACAGGTGCAGCATCAGAAACTAAAAAAGCCCGTGACTTGGTACAAACGTTCCACTGCAGCAAGTAAACCCACAAGTTTTATCAATATTCTCCTCATTGCAAATCCAAAACAAAACCTCACATGAATCCAAAACACAGCCTCATATTAGCTACTGTGCTGAAAATTAACTCTATCCCAACTAAAACCAGCACAACCTGGTGTGTATTCAACTTTTTGAAAGTCTGGCTATTTGCCTGATATTTTTTATAGTTTTTACTTCTTGTGTATTATGAAAAATTAAACTTAGTTTTGTCTTAAATGTATGTTTTTTTCTCTTCCCCCACTCTTGAAAATGTGGTGACATTTGTATAGGTAAAATGGTTAAAAAAAGATAACTTGGAGCCATTAATAAAACACAACAAAAAGAATCTGAAAAAAATCCCACAGGTTAAAATTATTGTTATTTAAATTTACTTTCTATGAATTTCAGCTTTTATTATGAGTTTTCATCTTTCTGTGGTACAATAAAAAGAAAAAAGCTAGTAAAGAATTTTGATCCATCTGCTTTCCACAGCTGATGACATTTTCTCAAATAGAACAAAAATAAGAAAGTTAAAGAGTATTTCTTTCAATTTGAATATTATTACCTACTGTTAATGATGAAAGGACATTACAGCCAGCTCTAAGATGTCCCCAAAGAGAAGAGACAGTTCTTGCTACATTTTTCCTTTTGTTCAGTTATTAGAAATAGAAAACTACCTTATTAGAAATATTTTGAAATGGTAGACTATGGGCTAAAGTTGACTGCAGGGTGCAATCACCAAAAGTAATTCACCACACACCTTTTCTTGTTAGCTGTAGAGACTCACCTTGTATCCTGGATGGTTCAGTTAGTAACCTATGTCAGACATGGTAAAACTGAGCTGTGGCTGCTGGTACTTTTGTTTTCATTCATTAAATTTCATTAAAGAAAATACAAATGTTTAAAATAAAGTCCTGCTGTCACTTTATCAATTGCTTCCATGAAGATGAGACTCTGTGTGATTGCAATTGTAATACAAAATGTACCCATGAGAAAATCTTTTTCTGAAGTAAAGTTCAGACATCTGGGCTGGTTTTGTCAGAAGATTCATCAGAACTGAGGAAGTAGGTCAGGCTGCTGCATAATGCCCTGCATCTTTGCTAGTAAACTGCTGTGACCCCAGAACCATGTGGCCATACGTGACATACCTGTTGTGAACAGTCCCAGGTACACTCTAGTTCCTGAACTGTGCCCAGAAGCTATTTGGGAAAGTGGTACTTGGCACTGCCCAGAATCATGCCAGGCGAAGTCTGAGTAGGTTAACAACACTGATGGTCTGGTTCCAGTGCATAGAAGGGATCCTGTGCATTGCTTACTTTATTAGCGTATATTTATCCCTGGTCTAGGTACCTGTTTTAGGACAGGCAAAATCCTGTCCTTGTGGGGAAATTCTCATTAATGA
>NW_010228167.1:11213-18525 GCF_000690775.1 Eurypyga helias
TGCCTATATTTTAGAGGGCTGAATCCAGAAGATCTGAATATAATTCCTACAGATATTTATTATATTTAAAATATCTTCCTCAGACGTTATCTTATACTTCATTATCATGAAAGATCCACACAGGACTTCAGAAAGAGAACAGTAATCTTTTAGATAAACTGATGTAAAAACCTATTCCTGTATACTTTGTCTTCGACCAACTAGCAAAACTAGAAAAGAATCAAAGATTACATAGTAAGAGAAAACAAATGAAGGAAAACTCTTATATGACAGTTGTATTTATTGAACAAGGACAGCTTCTCAAAAAACAATATGGAATATAATGGTTCATGTTAGTAACTGTAGCATGAATATGAATTCAGTGCTTTAAAGAGCATGCTTACTTAAATAATCAGGTCTTGAACAATTTTCTGTCCTAGAACTTTAAGTCTTTTAGAAGTAATTGGTAAGAAATCTGCTCACATCATTCCCTACTTTATTAACATAACTAGCCCTTTTTGTAACAGTAAAGCACAATGTTCAGTGTGATCTACTAAACATTGGAAAATACTTGAATATAAAATACTAAACAGTGAAAGAGAAATACAAAATTTTAAGTATGAAAGAAAGGAACACAGAAAAAATATCTTTATGCTAAGAAGGGGTTAAAATCTAGAAGATATAACAAGTCATAATAAACAAACCAGCAAAATCAGGGAACTTGGACAGAATTTATGTATCATAAAAAGATAAATGAACAAGTGGAATAAATTACCAGTAAAGGCAATTGAAACAAAGAGTATAAATAAAATATGAAATATAAAGTATAAATGAGGTTGGAAGACTTAGATTTATTTCCTGAGAAAGAGGAAAGTGAATGACCATAGAGGGAAGAGTGGGAAGGTGAGTAATATATTAAAAATGGAAGGTTGCTATTGCATTCAATAAGTTATATTTCATAATTCATTAAAGTAATTATTAAAGATAATTTATAATATATAATTAGTAATCAGTAGTCAAAATGAACTTTTTTTCACTTGTAATTTTGGAAGACTCCTTGACAAAATAGGAAATGGTCAAGGAGTGCAGCAGCACAAATAATGAGCATTATGTATAAGCTAAGCACCTGGTACTTTACCCGGAGAAGTTAGAATGTAAATATTTAAAGAGAACAGATGAATGTGAGGACTCCCAACATAAAATAAAATAGGAATAATAAATACCCTGCAAGTTTGAAAGGTCAAAAGTCTCTCAGACACAGATTAAATTTTCATGGTGTTTTTGCTAGAAAGATGACTGTGTTCCCCTAACAGAAACATGACCTCAATTAATTTGTGTTCTAAATAGAGGAAAAGCAATACAGAATAGATTTTTATTGTTTTAAAATAAAAATTGGTATGCTGAAAATCTTCCATATACAACAGGCAATTCACATAACATAAGGAATACAAAGTTTTTACTGAATTCCTCTTACACATTCAATAGCAGAACCTTTAGGAGTCAAAAGATTGGTTGTGAAGTATCTGCAAATGTTAATTAGATAGTCACATTATGGGATTTTTTTTTTTAAATTATTTCTGTAGTTAAAAAGAACAACAGCAGTATGTAAGGATATGCAGCATCATTTCAAAAAGGAGAAAACAGGGACCTAACCCTGAAATAACCTGACTTTAGTGGGACTGTGCCTGTGTATAAAGATACTTTTGTTCTAAATCCTGGTAGCGTTAATGCCTTGGGCAATGTGTTACAGAAGACAAAGAATTTCACTTTTGCAGTCAGTGCCACAATATCAAGACATCAAGAACACTAACCTGAGCCAAATCTTTTAAAGCCCATGTTCTTTAACTCAGTGTTTTGACAATGGCTTTCTCAAGGGCATATCCCTTTTAATGTTAATTTATTTGCAGCCTTTTATCTCCATAGGAAGAATCAATGCCATTTAATACTCAAACCTCCTGGAGGGGAAAAGGCAGAACCTGGGTTAGGTAAAGCCTACAGTGAACTTTCAGTCATCATAGTATGAAAGTGTACAAAGACCCTCAATTAATTTCTGCCTCCCCACAGCTGGTAGCCTACAGACTGAAGGTTACTCTTCTCTGGCCATCTTTTCCTCAAGAGAGATGTGTATCCGGCCAGTGTCTTCTATACTCCTGTGTAGTACTGTATTTACTACCCATGCTACACTGAGTAGGAGAAGTGATAAGGCAGGTGGAAGGCACCTCTCTCGCAAATGTGAGTGACCCAGTAGAGACCACTCAGCTAAGTCACCAAGGAGGGACCACAGCTGAGATTCCTTTACCTTGGCTATAGCATATTCCTAGCCCTGTGGTTTAAATCCTTGCCCATCATACACAACAGAGACTACAGCAGTGAAAGGTGGGATTAGAACTTGCAGGAGGCGCTCTAGAGCTGGAATGTGGTCTAGTGGCATTGAGTTTTTAGTGTTTTGGCATAGGTGTTCATTATCACGTGTAATCCTTCAAATCATCTGAGGCATGATAAATAGAAATATTTACAAAGGTTAGATTTAGCTGGCTGAGACTATTTTCCCAAGGCTGCCTTTAGAGACAGTGGAGTGGAGCAGTTCTGGTGAGGCTGATTATGAGCACCTAAAATTAGGTTTTTGTTATGAATCAACTACAGGAACAACCTTCCCTTTTACTGACTGTAGGCAAATCCTGCACAAAGTACACTTGATAATGCTAAAGATAGACTTTGTGAATACACTGCACAGTCTTCTCTTTAGGACTCATCATATGGATATCTTGGCTGGAGGTCTGGGGTTTATTTACTCTGTGCTGGTGTATTATTGCAGAAATGTGCTCATTGTACTGCTGAAGGACATGAAAATTATCTGCAATTTCAAACACTGGAAATACTTGATCAATAAAGGCTTTTCAGGCCAGATGTTTCATAAAATTAAACAAAAAAAGAACAAACAGAACACATTTGCATTAAGAAGGATTGTGGAATGAGCAGGATTGGAACGATACATATAAAAACTTACGGCCATTACACTGGACATTGTAACTCCTTTGTGGATTACAGAGAAAGTCCACTTTAATAGAACATATTAGAATATTCCCATCACATAAAAGTAAAATATAAAATCAGTTAGAAAGTAAGTCAAGTGGGTATCGCTGAAGTTGTATTAAAATGTGATTTAATTGTGAAGCATTATATTGGTAGCTTTTTATTTCACGTGTATAAAAGCAGAAAAAGGAAGGAGAAAGACCCCTGATAAGCAATTCTGTTGCCTAGAAGAAATCATCTATAGATTTCACAGATTATTTCACAGAGCCAGCAAGTGTCCATTGCATTTAGCAGCCATGTAGAACTGTAGCAACATATGTGCACCTTTGAAATTGTGGTGTACTTCAGATAGTGGCTGGGTGGTTTTTTTTTTTTTTTCCCCTAGATTTCCTTCAGACTTCGCTGAACCCTACAGATAATAAAGAAGGATTACTGCACACTATATACTAGATCCCATTCTTTGGGTGGATCAGCACAGTTTAAATAAAGCCTTTCTCAGTGTAACTTCACTGCAAAGTGTGATTCTGACTTTTGAGTTAGGTACTAAAACACAGACACCTAGTGCCGTTTGAGATTCCCCAGGCATCCACGACAGACAGATAGGACTTGCAGGAAACTTGCTCCCTGCTGGACTTAATTGCAAGGAAGGAAGGATACTCCACAAACCCATATAATGACAAAAGACTTTGTTTAGGCAGTTGAGTTTTAATGTAGGTATCTACAACACAGGGGTTCAGGTTGGGTCTGTGGATACCTACAAGTAGTCGTCTAAGCGTGAATAGCCTGAAAGGCTCCAATGACTCTGTTATTAAGTTCTGCATTGTCTGCAACAGAAGCTTAGGTAACCGTCTCTCTGGTGGTTCTCTATTACCAAAAAAAGTGAAGAGAAATATGCAATTATAGTGAGAGGAAATTCTTCTGATTATTTTATAGGTCTGCTTTAGGATGAGATTAAACAACTAAGTTCCTATTCCCATACACTGACAATAAAAGGAAATCTAGCAGATTAAATCAGGTATAAATGTTTACATTTTAGCACATGAAGCAAACCCAGAAGTCCAGCTGAGTTTGGTGTAAGGAAGACCTGTCCACAGATCCCTGTCTCTGCTTAGAGGCTCACCCAGTACTTACATCTTCAGACTTGCTGCTTTTGAGACAAGACCTTTGTTTTGTTCCTGGCCAGGAAACCCAACAAGATCTATATATTCATGATGAATATATTTACATTGTTTGAAGGGGGTGTTGTAGGAGAATCTGTATTCTCTATGCTAATGGAACTCTTGTCATGCTCACTGATCCTTTGTTTCGATGCCCCAGAAGTCTTTCCTATGCAAATCAATTCACAGGGTCACTTTAACATGTAAATCACAATCTGCCTCACATATGAGGAATTGATGGATTTTAAATTCCTTGTCAGTGGGGGAGTAATGAATGGTACTTATTTAACATATACTACTACACTAGGTGCATCTCCAGTACTTAGTGGCAGTGTTACACAGAGAGCATAGAGTTTTAGGAGCAAAAGGAGTACCAAAAATCTATGACAAATATACTTCTTTTCCTCTTTTATGCACCAAAAGTGGTAATCCTGCTAAAATATTTGGTGGTCTAGGATCTTGATTGAGAATATGATACTATTCTTTCATTGTGGAGTGAATGCTAACTCCTATGAGAAAACATTACTGAATATTTTTAACTGAATCCAAGACATTTCACATTAAAAAAGAAAAAATACAAAATTTGCCAAGTGAGAACAGATTTGTCAAATGAAAACGATTTGTACAAAACCAGACATATAAAAAGAGTTGGGCAAGCTAAATAGGAGAAAATTAGGTAAAGGAATGCTTCTCAAATTGAAACACATATATTATTTATTCTGAATAATATGCATCCTGGTGTATTAAAAAAAAAAATCTAGCAAAATCGTATCACCTAGATTTTTTGTGAAAATTCAAGCAGACTGCTTGAGAAGGAGGGCGTTTGCAAGGCAAAAAACAACTGATATTCAAACTGATATCAAAAGATAATAAAGTCCTGAAGATTGCACTTATCAGAGAAAGGTCACAAAAAACTGATCCTATGCATGTCACTGAATCAGAATGAATGTGTTATTCTGGAAAGGATAGACCTTCTTTCACTTGATAAAATGGTAGAATTCTGCACACTTGTTTCTAGCCATATTATTTTCCTGCAGAGTAGTACACTAACTGTACAGTCCTTTTAATAAAAAAGTTCATTACATTAATTTTCATCTAAGTTTGTACTTTATTCTGTATTCAGTGTCTGTTTAGGTTAAAGAATGACACATGACAAAGGTTGATTTTTAGAAACATGACAGATCTAAATGCTTTTGATTGGTTGTAAAGAACATACTTGGGCCTACAGTTTTAGTGATTACAGTACAATCTAACTATCTAGGTATATTTTACATTGCAGAATTGTAAAGTAACTTCTTTTAGCATTTAAACTGGAAGAACTTCCTTTTAAGAAATGCTTATAAAAATCAAAAACATTCTTTTTCTGATTTCTTCCTTTTTCTAAAGACAAAAATGTTGTGCAGTGCTGTTCAGGAGATCAGAAAACAACTTACAATTGAAAAGAATATGACCTGACATGTTTGGCAGGCCAGAAGAATTAAAAATATATACCAGTTTCTGAGAACCTCTATGCTCATAAGTCCAGGTAAAACTAAAATCCAAATAATCTTTGGAATTATATATATATATATATATACACATATGCACCATTCTCCCCATTCCCCCTTCTCCCCTCTAAAATACAGAAACTTTCCATTTCATCTGTTAGTGATATGTAACCAAACCTGCAATACTAAATTTTCAGATCTCCTCTTATTCTCCAGGTTAAGAAAACAACATAGTTTTACAGAAACAATTCAATGGATCGGAGGCAAGTCCCTGAATGTAATTGTGGAATGTGAAGGACTACATTCAGGTTAGTCACATTAAGCTCCCTTTATGAAGGGAAATAGACATTTGTAGGGTATGAATCATCTCTTTCTAAAATAGGTCAAAAGATTTGTGCCTTCAAATGTCCATTTTTCTTCATTGACAGAAAATGCAATTGCAGGTGAATGATTCAGCTGTAGTTGCCTGTACCATAGATGTCTAAAATGAAGTGAAAAGTATATTACCCAAAATTATTTTAATGAAATTACTCATTTGAAAAATACTTTTATGAAGCTGAAGTTGCATTATCATCTCATGCTTGTAATGCAAGTATAGCTAACATATTTCTGTTAGGCTAAAACTACAACATATTTTTAAATCACTACTTAAAGTAATAAAATTTTATATTACTAGGTTGGGTGAATTATTATATTAATAATTCTCTAAAGGCTGCTATGGTGCAAAGATTTTTTTCCCACATTTGTCTAAAGACCAAATGTAGAACTTGCCTGTTTATATACCATAGTACTCTTTCTGAAATTGGTCAAACTTACGCATACATTTGGCAGTCCATGCCTATTATTTTTTTACTTCTAGAAGAAACATGTTTGAAGTTTTACCTCCTTCTTTTCTCCATGTAGCAGCTTTACCTAGAGGAATTGAAACAAACAAAATCTACAGAGAACGTTTTCTTCTGTGGTCTACTGTCCACAGAGGTGAGACTTATCTGACTTAACTTTAGGTGTCACCACTGCAATTTTCCGTAGCTCAACTAGTTGCTGCAGTCTTACTTTGTAATCAGTGGTGAGAATAAGTTTTTCAAGGCATGATTAACATTAAATAGTAAATTCCTATTAAGCATTCCTGATAAGTGCTTACTGTCATTGATTGGAAAGAAATTTAGTGTGCCATTCATAAGGCAACTCTATATTGCTCACCAAAATGTTCCAAGGAGCAAATCTTTGAGTACCAATTAGTTGCTATGTCAGTTCTTGGCTCTGTTTTGGACTTTTCCAGCTAGCTCTCTCTTGCCAGAGAAGCAGTTATCTGCACATAGCTGAATAGGCAGTGTCAATTGGGGACTGGGCTATGATTTCTTATCTTGACATACCCATAAATGTTTTCATTAAAGGGGCTGCATTTAGTCAAATGAATCCCATCTAAGGTCCTTCCTTCTATTTATAGTATCTTGGAGGACAAGGCAATCAAAATTGCTTAGCTTCCCACAGCAGGGGAAAAAAAAAAAAATCATTCAGTCCAATCCATAGGGATTTTTATTTTTGGTGTGTGTGATATCCATAATGCACACAGCACAGTTGGCATGAATTAATTTCTAGATGGACCCTATCTGAAAATAGGACATCTATTAAGAAACTGTGCTGGGTTCAGCCAGG
>NW_010228168.1:0-8205 GCF_000690775.1 Eurypyga helias
CCTTCCACTGGTGAATTGCAAGGACTGGGGGAATGACATCTCCTGAGCCCCTGCAGTATGAAAATGTAGGGGCGTTGGCAATATGGTCCAATGCCCTGCTCTCGCTTGTCCCCCCGCCCTGAGACCCACAGGGGTTTCCTGAGGGCAGAGAGAGGACTACCCCACCTCATTCATGTCATTCTCACATCCCCATCTTGGCTTCCTACACACCGCAGGCATCTTTCCCCCCGCGATGACAGCCCCTCCACGCAGGGAAGGCTTCAGGAATGGGAGAAGGGGCAGCCTCCCCTTCTTCCCACAGCACATCACTGGGAGGCAGCCACTGCACCTTTCCCAGGGTTTCAGGCCCAACTGCTTGCTGATCTCATGAGGGTTTTTTAGGTTTTTTTCCCCTCCTCCCTTCTATGCCGCAGTTTCCTTTCACTTCCCACAAGCTGGAAGAAGAATGGTGGGGAGCCCTGCAAGGAGCTGCACAAGCCCAGGCAGCGCCCACTCACCTCCCATTTCCCCTCTGTATCTGCAGCCCTTGATCCAGAAGGTGTTTTCCACCAGAGGACGTGGTGAAGGACCAGGATGTCCTTCAGCAAAGTGCCAGATGGTGCATTCACACTGGATGAGGGGGCATGGTGGGGAGGTATGAGGCAACGCTGGCATGGGGGTGGTCAGCCTCAGGTACGTGTTTGCTCATGCTTGAGCTGCAGATAAGAACACGGGGATGACAGGAAAGGGGACAAGTCACACGCAGCTGCAAGGGAGCCTCTCCCATGCACCCCTCAGCCTGCAAGGCACATTGGCTCTTCTGGTTGCAGTTGAGCCAAGAGAGGGGGTCCCTCATGCCCCTGCACCACTTGATGTTGTGCCAGCAGCTTTGGATGGGCTATGACTGCAAATGCAATCACCTTCTAGCCTGCTTCCACACCCAGGTGTGTTTAAGGATTTGGATTCCTAGAAAAATTTCAGACTGCAGCCATGATGGCAGGTCTGGAGATCCAGTCAGGAAAAGCCAACAGACAGCAAAGGGGGAATTTAGCCAGAGCCTAGATGAGGAGGCCAGTATCTCCTCCTCTTAGACTTGTGCTTTTAATATGATTTATATCGCTTTCCCCTTTAGTATAAACACAAGCATTCATTTTAAAGCCTACAAAAGCCAAGACCAAAGGTTATCCATGACCAGCCAGCCATTTAATCGCTGCCTTTGCCCGCCGAGGACAGAGCGCTCAAGCACGCTGCTTTCTAATACCAAAGCTATCCCATTTCCCTCCTCACCCTGCCAAGCTGTGAACTGGCCAGGCTCTCATCTCAGGGCTGAAAGCACCTTCTGCTTTGAGCAGCTTGGCACACATCACAGAGGACATGTCACACTGGAAAAGAGAAATCTAGTTCTACTCATGCTTCAAGGGCCCTTGCTGCCCTCTGCCTGGTACCACCATCATTTGCTGCACAACCCCCTGAGCCCAGTGGGCTTATCTTGGAGATCTCCAGTAGTTTGTTTGCCTTTTTGCAACAAGAGCAGATGGAGGCAGCCCAGAAAGGTATGCAGTTGGATACTTCTGCAGGGCTGGTCTGGCTCTCGTGTCCTAGGACACCAGACACCATAAATACCTGCTGGGTGCATTTGCAGTCTCCTGGAGAAAGGGTCTCCAGGACCTGCGTAGTATTTTCCCACAACACCTACACGCTGAGTGAATGAAAGCCGAGGGTGAAGCTGTAGTTCTTCAAGGCTGCAGATAAATACACCAGCATTTCAATTCTTAAGGACAATCCCATGCAACATGAGTTTGTCCACCTCAGCAAAGTGCCAGGGACAGCCACAGGTGAGGCCAAGGCTGGTGAAGCAAGCACCTAGCAAACAGGGGCAGTCTGCTGGCCACCTGCCCAGCGCAGTGTCATTAGCCCCCCATATTTAAATGAATAAGACCCCTGGCCTCACTGAAGAACAATGATGTTGCTGCCTCCTGGCAGGTTTTATGCCATTTCTGACAACAACTTGTGCAAACTGAGGTGCAGATCCCAGCACAGGTCTCCAGCTAGCAGAGGCTCAATTTAACACAAATACAAGGGGTGAAGCTGGTTTTCCACCAGGTGAGACATCCCCTAGGGCAGTAACAGGCTTTCCAAGGCTTTTCTGACCTGGTTCAAGGCTTGCTAAGTTTCCTATATGCACACACTAGCCAAACTGCTCACAGGTTTGGGATGAGTAACCATGTTATTCAGGGGTAGAGCCTGAGCTCTGATCACAGTCACCAGGAAGCACCAACCTTGGGTTTCGAGGGGTTACCTTTATCTAGAAAAAACACACAAGGCAGGCAAAGCCCAAGGTGATGTTTCTGCCCCACTCTCTCCTTTTCCCTCGGGGGCTGTGATTCATTTCCAACTGGTTTTGCTTGGTTAATCTGAGGTGACACGGGGGTCAAACAACGTGTGTTGCAGGTCTTCCTCCATCCCCACCCCCCCAGACAAGCACATGCCCATTGACCACCGCAAGCCACGGCTTGCTGGTCAGATGCCATAGCTCTTTGTGTATGAAACCCTACAGCCTAAGCCTCTCTCTGAGAGCTGGGTATTGCATCCTTTTGTAATGTCAGCCTTCTCTCCTAACCCGTATCATCATTACTACTGTGGGTGGCAAACTAGATGAATTCATTCACTGGGGAAAACAAGCAGTAATATTCCCCTCATCAACTCCAGGCAGACACTGAAGCATGATATATATATTTTAAGACCAGTTAAAAACAACAACAAAAAGATATCATGACATCCACCCGGAGCTCCAACATCCTCCAACTCATTTCCATGACAGCAGGTCTCACTCATCCCTGCTTCTGCATCACGCAACAGAAATCATGGGTGATTACACCAAGCCATGCCTCCCCCCCAGCTAAGTAAGATCAGCTCAGTCCTCCTCACCTTCCTGCCTGTCCTGCTAAGACTCCAACAGAGCTCACACTTATCTTTATATCAGTTACTGCTGAATGAACCTTGCTCAGGTGCCAGACAAAGAGGCAGCCAAGCTCAAAGCAGAAGGGATTGCGAGGATGACACAGAATTACAAGCATCAGCATTCAGCAAGCAAGTGGAGAACGCAGCGATCTATTTTTAATGGTACAATGCAAGTGCTTTACAAAAGGACGTGTCTGGGGAGATTCTGCCCAGTCAGAGATTTGCGTTGGGGTTTTTTTCAGCAGTGAACTTCACTCAGTGTGCAGGAGGTGTTTTGTGCCTTCACGACCCCACAGAATAATTGCCAGTCCCGGCTCAGTTTCAGCTGGAGGCTCATCCCTCTGGGTCACCTTCCTGCCCTGCCATGTCTGTCTGACTTTCCACCAGAAGAGCCGAACTTGTGGTGAGACGTAGGTAAGGTGTAAATGAGAGCTCCAGGTTTGCTTGGCTTCTGGGTCTCAGCCCTGCCGAGCTAGCAATGCTGCCAGAGGCACCTCCGCAAGGTCCATCCACAGCAGCAAAGCAGTTAACGTGGTTTTCAGAGGCTAGCTAGCGAGGCAGCAGCGCTGGCTCCCTCTCCGCACCAGCCCTCGACTCCACCTCACGTGCCAAGAGAGGCTCAGGCTGCGCCCGTCGCTCCCCACGCAGGGCTGCCGGCCAAAGCAGATGAGGATGGCATGAATAACTCCACTCAAGCTACGGCTCAAGGAGGTCCAGGCTGCCATGCAAGCTTGGAAATGAGGGTCGTTAGAGGCAAGGCAAAAACAATCAGACGCTGTAGATGCTTCTTGGTTGCTTCTTTTCAACAGCACACCGCAGTGACTGATGGACCCTCTTTGTTTGGAGCAAAGATTGCTTGGTGTTACCCAGGAGGGGCTGGATGTCAATGGGAGATGCGTGATTTAAGCAGGCGCAGGTTTAATGTGTGGGAAGGGCTTGACTTGCTTGACAAAAAAAACCCCTGCAATCACCTAATAAACCGACTGAAATTTCTACCAGAGCTTCTGCTGCATCAGCTGAATTACCATGTGCTAGCTTTAGACAGCAGCGCTCCTCAAAGAACTAAATCCCCTATTAAAAAGAAGAAAAAAGGCGAGATGAAAAGCCGTGGATGTGGGCACACCGCGCACCTACGTGCCGGATGAGTAACGCGGGTAGGCAGAGATGAACCGGAAAGGCGCGCTGCATCATTAGCAGAGCTGGAGGACGCGTGCTGTGGAGGGAGGGATGCCAGGGTCATGCTGTCATCGGAATCTCCATACGGGATCAAAGCAGTGGTCCACCTCATTTCATGTACCCTCACCATCACTGCCTAATAACAAGTATTTTACAAAAGCCTGGGAGAAGCAGGATGGTGGGTGTTTATGGAATAGTCATGAAATAATTTAGGTTGGAAGGGACCTCAGGACCTCATCTGGTCCAACCCCTCTCTCCCTTAAAGAAGAGCTAACACCAACCTCAGAACAGGTTGTCTTGTACTTCTGGTCAGCAAATAACTTGCTCCCAATCATCAGTAGGCTCTACCCATAACTCACCATGCAGATATGCTACATGGAGAGCCCCTTCTGCAAATTGCAAGAGCCTGAAGGGCTCTGGAGAAACTCCTGAAGAACATGAGGTCTCTGCCCAGAGACCTGAAGGTTTGTTTTAAAAAAGGTGCAACGGAGGCTGACAAGTCATGCACGCAGACATCAAGGCTAACAGGAACAGTGAGGGCTTCCCACACACAGCAAACAACATGGAAAAAGGCATAAGAGGAGTGGGAAGAGGGAATCTAGGAAGGATTTTCAGCCCCAGACAGGTTTCTGGGATGCTCTCAATTTGTCAGTTCAAAATGCATCACTTATTTCACGTTCTTGCAACACAGTGCCTGCATTTCTGTGTTGTATTGCTCCGTTTGCACTAGGAGACTCTCCATGTACTGGACTAGTTTCCAGTGGGAATCTCCAGGTTCTACACCAACCCCAGCCTGGGCTACCACTACAGCCTATCTTCTGAAATACTGATCCTTTCAAAGCATCATGTAAATAAGCACTACCTGTCAGTTTTGGAAACTGGAGGTCCACAGCAGCAAAAAACCCACAGAAGCTCTAGGCAAAGCATAGGAAGAAGCCCCCTGCACACCAGCCTAGATTACCTTGTCCAGCTGGGCCTAGAAAACCCCAGAGGAAGAGCCAAATAGCAGAGAGATGGGGCAAGACATCCTACAGAAGCCATGGCAGTCTGCAGCACTTACTGGGCAGGGCACAGCACCCCCCGCATGGCCTTCCCTTAATCTTACTCTCCTTGTTTGAAGCGGCGATGGTTGAGAGCCAAAGGAGCTTCTTGGACAGCATTGACCCAAAAGCTTGGGGTAGAAAGTCTACAAACAATTCTTAGAAGAAGAAGAGGTAGGAGCTTGTTTTCCTTTCCGTGAACTCATGTTAAGGAAGAGAAGGGGTGGCCAAGGTGCCTGCCATGGCCGGAGCTCGGTACGTCCCACCATGGTCTCAGCTGCTGGCCTGATTCTCCCAGAGCATCTCTCCCATGGGGATGTAAAATGCCATGGTCTCCCCCTCCATCAGAACAGCAGGCGAAGCCATCAGGCCATCACCAGGGTGCAATATACCACCCGCTGTCCCCGCGGGAACCTGCACCGCCACTAATCATGCCACAAGCTCTGCCAGGCTTTGGGGGCAGCATCTTGGCACGGTCAGTTTTTACCCTCCTCACATTTCCCTGGCTGCGTGCACATAAAGTATACCCAGGTTTCCTGAGCAAGCTTGAGAAAATCTTGAGTGAAGAGCTAGTTTAGCTGCTTATCTGATGAATGTTCCCAGGCCACTCACCTCCCTTCCCCAAGCCTGCTCGTAATTACATCAGGTGCCTCCTTCCCACTCGGCATCAGGTGGGACAGGTGTATCTTCAGAGAAGAAAGCTTGAAAAACAGGTTTTAAAACCCAGAGGGCATAGGGATGCAGAGGAGCAGGTTGGAGCTTTCCCCACAGGAGGACAGCATTGCTGCTCTGGCTGCAGGAGTTTTCTCTGCATAGCAGCAAGAGAAAGAGCGGGATGAGACCCAGCAGCTGTGCGCAGAGGACCAGGAGCACCCGGGCATCTCTGCAGCCATCTCACCCTTAACGCTGCCATTAAACCCACTGCAGAGGGCAAAAAGGTGTACGAACTCCCCCAGTGCAACCTTCCAGCTGTCCCGCCAGGCAGCGAGCAGTCAGCCCCCGCAAGCTCTTTCTTTTTATCTCCTCTCTTCACTACAGGATTCAGTCGCTGGAGGTGTTTCGGTAGCGTCCTAGGAGCCCGCACCATAAATCAAAGCTGCCAAGGGCTGGAGCACCTCCTCTTCCTCCTTCCATCTCTGATAGTGTTAACATGCTCCGCACCTGCCTGCACCCAGGGCTTTGGGACCTGAGCTGCGCACTGGAGGAACTAACCTCTGATCCCTAAGAACAGCCCCACTTAAAGGCAATGAAGCAAATCTAAAGAGGAAAAGCACCTCTAACACACTCCCTACCTCTTACGTAGATGAAAGCAGCTGGTGCAGAGGTGAGGATGGAAGGGAAACTCACTCGTAACCACACTAAGAGAAGTAATATCAGAAATCCATGGTGGGTTTCCAGCCTTTGGGGAGGTCTTTTTGGGGTGCCTGGTTGCAGGGGGAGAAGTAGTTTTCTCCCACTTCCCGAGATCCAATTCGGCATTATGGACCAGACGCTTCTGCGTAGTCCTACCCATCCCTTGGAGGTGTTTTGGGAATAGCGGTGGCATTGCATTTAATTTTAGGAGAATTTAAGCTCTCCAAAGGCAGGCACCTCAGTGGCTTTCTCAGCAAGCTGCCTGGCACCCAACAAAGGCACGCTCCACAGGCAAACATGGTGCAGTATTTGCAAGAACAATCTCCATGCAGAGAACACTACTAAGGATTCTGTTCACTTTGCTCAACTCCCCCAAGCATAGCTGAGGCTAAATTTTAAACAGTAATGATAGATCCAGGTTTTCCTTCCCTTCCTTGCACCAAGGCAGGGACAACTGAAAACCCCAGGGGGCAAACCTATTGGGTTAAAAGCCTTTTGGTGTGAGGTGCTGGAGACTCTCCAGCCCCAGGTTTGTGCTGCTTGAGCGTGTTGCCGATGGGCTGAGGGCAGGAATTTCTGCCTACTGCCATTGCAAAGAGGCATTTGGGCATCCAACTGCTGCTCATGCACCCAGCTGTCCTCTGGTCTCAGCCATTCGGACAGTCCTACGTGCACAGGCTCTGCCAGCATGGCTGTGCCAGGCGAAATTAGGGACAAGGCACTGCAAAGCCCTTGCAGGCATTTTAAAATCCCAAATACCTCCAGCTATGCCCAGGAGGGTTTTCTCAGGGAAGCAGCTTATTTCGTTTTGGGAACCAGTTACAGGCAAAACCAAAGCAAGCCCAGGAACCCCCAGCCAGACCCAAAACCACAACAAACCTCTTCTTCAGAGGGAGTCCTCCCGGCACGGTCGCCCTCCGACAGCACAAGCAAAACCCTTCTGATAGAGGCAAGGCCAAACCCGTAAGCACCAATTTCCAAGCAAAGAGTCCTTCTGATAAAAACCCCTCTCTGCAGCCGCGTTTGGGCGCGTAGACAGCCATGCCCCCAGCCTTTCGCCTTAGCAAAGGAGGATGAGACAATGCAAGCGAACGTTAAACACCGCTGCATGGGCAAGCGCCTTTCAAGGTTAACATGGCCCCTGGACTGCCAGGCGCAATCCTCAGCGCTACCTGTTCAGGGCTTCTTGGGCACCCCCGTTGTCTCCTGGGGGGTGTCTGCCTTTATACCCCAAATCAGAGGGAGACTGAAACCTCCAGCAATTACTCCCAGTGCATTGATCATGGCTAGCTGTTTGGGATGGGGACAGTCTCCGCCATACACACAGCGCCCAAAAAAATGGGGAGTGGGGCCAGCCCCCGCCATACACACAGCGCCCAGCTCCCACTAGGGAGCTGTTGGTAACTACCGCAATACGAAGGATAAACGCATCCGTGCCCAGAAAAATCCAAATATCCTTAACAGAACAGCACTGCACCGCGTCCTTCCTTCTAACGAAACCGCAAATTACTGACCTGTGCACAGAGCTCCCCCAATGCAAGCTGAAGCACTGACATCAGCTTTTGCTGTTGCTCAGGAATTTAATTCTGGGGGAGGAGAAAAGGGAGGGGGGGAGCAGGAAGGAGAAGGAACTTATTTATCAATAAGGGAAATAACCAGGAATCTTTAAACACAACCAACGCTCAGCACAGAAAAC
>NW_010228169.1:0-10298 GCF_000690775.1 Eurypyga helias
GCGTGTGCCGCGCTGTTGGGGCGGGGTGTTCCTGCGGTACTCACAGGGCTTACTCCTCTGCCGTTTTCAGAGTACGTGGAAAAGCCACTGAAGCTGGTGCTGAAAGTGGGAGGAAGTGAAGTTGCTGAGCTGTCTACTGGGAACGCAGGACTTGATCCGAGCCTCTACGAAGACAAGTCTGAACATGAGAAACACAAGGACAGAAAAAGGAAAAAGAGAAAGAAAGGAGAAAAACAAGTTCCTGGAGAGGAAAAGGAGAAAAGGAAGAGAAAGGTTAAGGTACGTATTGATGCTAGTGCCTTTTAGCAAAAAAACTGCCTCGGCTTTTTCACTAGGCTTTACATCAAAAGGTGAGCAGATATGACTGTAACTTGAATCCTTAAACTGGAATAAATTCAAACTCAGTATGTTCGTTTTGCCGATTCCTTTTCTCCAGATACTTCTATTAGAAAAAGGTGAGTAAAGTCATCCGAAGTTTCTCATATTTCAAAAAATTTGTTGCATATAGAAGGACAGCAAATTAAAAGGGGAAGAGTGGGGAGAAATCTGTGTCTAAATAAATTCATTTATATAAAACAGAATTAAGACTTTACAAGTTGTTAATTAAAAGAAATATATGTATATATATTTCCTTCTCGGGGTTCTTCACGTGATAAGTAATCATGACATTTATTCGAAGCATTAGGGGTACCTCTCATTTTAAACTTCCTGACTATTTCTTATTAATTCTCCCAAAACCTTCAAAAATCACGTTAGGGGCTTCACTGGAGACAATCCTCTGTGCAGAGAATACTGCAGTTGTTACTGTCATGCTGTAAGTGGCTGTCTGTCACATTTTCTAAAAAATAACTTGATACATTGCATTGTGTAACCGAATTACTTTATTGTCCAGCAGATGGAGACAGCACATAAAGAATACAGGGTTTTCAAAGACCGACAGCCTTACAAACTTCTTATATTGTTTTAAACTATGCGGGGTTGCTTTGGAAAAATCTAGAGAGCGTTATGTACAGTAATGATGCTGGTTTTACAGATTCTCTAAGTTTCTATAACAGTCTTTCTCTTTCTAGGAGGATAAAAAGAAACGCGATCGAGATGCGGACAGTGAGGGAGAACAGGAGGTGAAATGTCAGACCCCCATCAGATTGGAATTGCCACCAGAGAAACCACTGACAAGTACTTTATCAAAGCAGGAAGGTAGCAAAACTAGAAAGAAATTTCTTTTGCTAATTCCAGTTTTCTTTAATTGACTCACATTTCTCTGTTCTTTCTATGGCAAGTGACGACCTTTTTTTGCCACCTTGGTGTTTTTCCCCATCTCATATAAAAATTTGAAATTATGTTACTGTATACTCCCTTTGCAGGATGGTACCTGTGGCAGAGCAAGTAGAATGTTAAGTAAGAAACGTAGATCCCTTATACATGTTGTGGGTTTTGCCACTCTATTCTTTTAATTCATGATGAGTTGCATCAGTTTTGTTTAGTTGACTTCTAATGTCTTGGAAGTTGAGTACCTCTTGCAGTCAGTTTTGTCTCACACCCTTTCTCTCCACATTTCTTTTTGGTCTAGAGGTGGAGCAGACACCGCTTCAGGAAGCTCTGAATCAGCTCATGAGACAGCTGCAGAGGTAAGTGTCTGTGCTGCAGGCTTTCAGAGCTGTGAAATTAAAATAACAAAGGGATGAGGCACATTAAAAGCTGAGTGAAAATATTATTGCTAACATCATAAGAATTTGGGTACTAGTTTAAGAATGCATGCTTACAGCTTCTCCTCATCTTAGGCTTCTGGTGAACACCTCCCATTCAAAGTACTTCTCAAAAACTTTCAAAAGTAGGACTGTTTTCCAATAATGTGATGCTTTCTTAAATGCCCTTTTCCAGAGAGACACAAGGTTTTGGAATGAACTTGCCAAAACTTCATTTACCTTGAGTTCTTCCATTTTTGGCATTGTTCACTATAAAAAGAAGTACGCACTTGAAAGCTTAGACCACATTGTCTTACTGTCTCATTAACCAACTGTCTTTTGATTAAAACAATCAAATTTGTAGAATTTTGAGTTCTTTCCCATGGTCTGTGGTTTAAGATATTCTTTCTTGACTTGAAGAATTAAGAATATCTGTATGTCTTGTATGAGAGTGGTTGAAAGATCGTTACCTGCCTCACCAGATAAGCTTGAAACTTTGTTGGCAAGTTTTCTCTTAACCTCAAATTGTCAAGACCTTGGTGTCAGTTCCAAGAAACGACCAACCAGCCATCAAAACGGGCGTGTTTGGCGTGGCTGCCTTTCCCTGCGTACAGAAAGAAGCAGCCACCTTGGGTTTTGCATCCCGTCTCTCAGCTGGAAGCTACCGCACACATGTTCCGTGGGTGTTGCAGAGTACCCGCGCTGCGTGATTTTGCGGCCTGTGGAGGAAAAGGCTTTTCGCTGTTCTGTGGCAGCTTGGAGTAGGCATCCGTCAGTCATAAGTAAGCCTCGGGAAAAAGGGCTGAAACGCCAGGGGTTTCAGCAGTGGGCACGGTATCAGCACTGCCGCAGGAGGCCACTGTCCTGCCCTTCTGGAGGAGAGGCTCTTGCCAGCTCGTCAGCTAAGCCTGATCCTGAAGAGGAAATACCAACCAACTGTATTTGATTTTAATGCTGTTCAAAGCACCCAGGGACATCAGTGTATGTCAGAGAGCACTGAAAGCATTAGAACATTTTAACGTGTAAAACTATTAACATTACGTGACCCGAAAATTAACATAATCTTAAACACATGCTTTCTGTCACAACTCCAGCAGCAAGCTTTCCCTTCTGTTAATTGCCGAGTAAGCGATGAATGACGAGTGTACATTCTTAGGATATTTGTTCCCTTTATTTGTCAGGGATCTAATTATTATAAAACCACTTTTGGAAAAGCCAGAAGCTAAACAAAAGGGTGTGGAATTTTTTTTTTTTTTTTTTTTTTAATCAGGTACACAAGTGGTTACCAGAATGTAAAACTGTCATTTAAAATAAGGTTTTTGGTATATAGGTTTGTTAATGGGATCTTCCCAACCTTCAAAAGTGGAAGATGATGCTGACACAAGCCATGCCTGGCTTTATGGTTTTGATTCCTTTTCAGCTTAGTCCTTTCCTTTCTACTTAATTCCGAGCTCAATATGTTCTTTGTTACAAGTTGAAACATAAAAAAACTGTCTTTTTATTTCTTAACAGAAAAGATCCAAGTTCTTTCTTTTCATTTCCTGTGACTGACTTCATTGCCCCTGGCTATTCCATGATCATTAAAAACCCAATGGATTTTAGTACCATGAAGGAGAAGATAAAGAACAATGGGTACCAGTCCATAGAAGAATTAAAGGTAATTCTGTGAACTTCCCTTTGACCACGGAGATGTGTTATGCTCAGGTATGCTTGACTTCAGCTCTGGTCTTTCATGCAAATACGAAGATACCAAAAGAGCCAGTACTTCTGCCTGAAGAAACGTTTCTTTTTGAATTTTTGTGAGCAGTAAGTTGTGGAGGTGAAAGAGAAAACACTTGTGGTTTGTAACTGCATCGCAAAGACGTGGGTGGTTTCAGCCGGATTAGTGTCCTTCAGCGCGTCGTTTTGGATCTTTAAGAAGGACAATATTAGCATTTCTGCCAGACTGCTTTTTTTTTATTTTTAAATATATTACCTCTCACAAAACCCCAGAGAGTGTGGTGAATTCACTGGCCTTGCCTGCCTGTTACTCCGTTGTCGTTTGCCTCCTGTCACCTCTGTGCTGGTCAGGCTTACCTGGTCACGCAGACCCGCGAAGGCAAGGGGGCTCCGTCCTGGCTTAACCCTGCGCGGTGCGTCCGGTGCATTCGGGGGCTTGTTTGGAAGGCCCCTACGCTTCAAAGGGTGGAGGGGCTCGTTTTGTTTTCTTCAGCAGAAGCATTCTCTATTCTTTACTGGGCTAGGTGACGACCCGAGACGTGCAATTTGTGCGCGGGTAACAGCTGAACTTAGGCAGATGTTAGTCAACAGTATTGGTTGTGGTTTCTTCTTCAGAGCTCCAAAACGTAAGGAAAATATTCCCTGTTCATTCAGCTGTTTCTGGTTAGTTTTTCATTTTGACCTTTTGTCTCTGTGAAGAGCTGAGAATGGGATAAAACATACCTACCTGGAGAGGCTCTGCCGTGCATTCAGAAGTGAAGTTCCTAGCTCAGTCGTTGAAGACACGGGCCTTAAACGAGCACACATTGCTGCGTTGTAACTAAACTTTGACATATTCCATACAAGGATTTAACCTTGAATTGCAGTTTTTCTGGTTTTAAAGTTAGCTTTGTTGCCTTGTTTACATTGCTGCAGTGTGTTTTTCTTCTCGTGACTGCTGGTTGGCGAGGGAAGTGGATAACTTTAGCAAAGAGGACTTCCATTAAAACTTGAAAAACTACTACCCATTCTGAACACTTCAGAAGACTTGGGGTGCTAGTCCTGAGACTTGAATCTCATTTACATACATACTTCTGTATAAATCTTTAACTGAATAGATTTCTTAAATTCATTAATTACAAATGTTCTGTACAGGATAACTTCAAACTGATGTGTACTAACGCAATGATTTACAACAAACCAGACACCATTTACTACAAAGCTGCAAAAAAACTGCTGCACTCGGGGATGAAGATACTTAGTCAGGTAATAGGAAATACTGAACAAAATACTAAAAAATACGCTTCTTCCTCTTTGACCCCTCTTTCATTCCTCTTTTCTTACAAGGGTCTCATAAAAATGAATAAAGCCTTGCTTAACATTTGTCAAATGCTTGCAAGTAGAATTTAAATAGCCCATTGTGTTAAGGCTCATGCTTTTGTACTGCTACCAGATCAGTTACTGCAGAGAGATTTGCATTTAATATTTCGCTTTCTAAACTGCCCTTCCGCTTGCTAGTGTAAGATGAACTAAAGTAATCCTCTGTGGGTAGGTTAGGGAAGGATTCACTGAAGTAGCAAATAAAACAATTCCTGTGTCTCTTAGGAGAGAATTCAGAGCCTGAAACAAAGCATAGAGTTCATGGCTGACCTGCAGAAGACAAGGAAGCAGAAGGACAAGATGGAACTGCAGCAAACTGGGGAATGTGAAAACAGTCCTGGGAAAGACAAAGGAGAACCTGTGGCTGGCGACACCAAAACGTTCAAAACACCTAGCAAGGAACACAAAAGGTGACGCATTATCTCCGTAACGATTCTGGGGTACGCCCTTTAAATGCTGCTGAAACAAAATGACTTTTAGGGACCAGTGGATGTGGGTTTCTCTCTGGTACTGCTTAGACATTGAACTTCCTTGTCTCAGGGGAGCAGCATTGATGTAAAGCATCCCCATAGACTAAAACCAAGGAAGTTTAGAATCTTTTATGCTACCACCATTGTTTTGTGTCGGTAACCCTGTCCTGCTCATCAACTCCATTCCTTCAGTTACTTTCTGTTGGAGTGTGTTTCACAGAAGTAGTACTGGTTTGGAGAAAGCTTGATTTTGTAAACATTTTGGTACAAATAAGGGCATAGGCAATCTCAAGCACCTTTTTTTTGGTGAGTAGTTGCTTTTGAAACAGATAAATGTACAGCTACAGAAATGCTTCCTGAAATAGCTTTTAATACCTAGAAAGACCCCTTGTAATGATCTGAAGTAGTAGTGACTTCATTTTCACAGATGTGAAAATACAGATACCTAGATTCAGAGCACCTAATGCTTTACTTTACCAAAAATATCCTTGTTCGTTTTGAGGGAGTGTTGGCATCAAATTGGGGAACGTGCTAAACGAGGACATGGGTATGGCTGAGTAGGCTGAACACAGACACCTGTACACTTACTAACACGAACAAGCATTTGCTGATAGACATCTGTCACATATTTTCCCCAACTTTGTTAAATACAGCCGTAGTAAATGGCTTTTTTTGGTTAGTTGTTTTGCCTTGAAAAACAGTTTGCATAACTGGCAAAACCAATTTCTTCACCATATCTTCTTGTGATATTTAGCCTTCTTAAATCTGCCTCTTAAAGCTAGTAACTACGCTGTGTGGGTTTTATTGACAGGAAGGACAAAGATGTACTTGAAGACAAAGTCCGAAGCAATACCTTGGAAAGGGAGCAGGAGCAGATCGATCGTATCGTTAGAGAGTCGGGAGGGAAGTTAACAAGACGACTTGCAAACAGCCAGGTAGATGTTGGCGTACCTGGTAACTCCTTTCACTTTTTCATAACCCAGGCTCACCGAGTGTCCTCTGCCAGTTGAAACTCAAGGTTTGCTTGTGCTACAGGTCACACCTGACTGATGGGCTGCGTGACACTGTAAGGTTAAAGAAAAGTGCTGCCAGGTGAATGCGTGCTGGATTTCATCAGCACAGCAAGCTCAGCGTTTTCAGAAGTTTTAGCTAAAGTAGTAGAAAAGGATGACTAGTAGGAACCTCAGGAAAATAGTTCAAACCTGACCTGCAAACCCCCCTGTAGTTCTGAAACAGCCACGTATCTGATCAGGGGTTCAGTGTTACAGGTGAAGGAACTCAGTTCAGTAATACTGGGCTCATTTAGTTTTCTGCATGCGTTATGTATTTTATCCTTAGCCTCTGCAGAATTGTTAATATTTATCATAACTTCTTAATTCCTTGTGCCTACACCCATAATAGTTGTCTAGTGAAAATAAAACCGTCAGAGCAGCGCTCCCTTCTGAGCCCTACTGATCTTTGCAAATCCCTGTCTAACTTCTATAGACAGGACAGTTTCCTTAGACATTTTCAGTAGTTTAAGGACCACGAATTTCAACTAATAAGTCAATTAAAATAGTCTGATCTTATTTCAGTGTGAATTCGAAAGAAGAAAACCAGACGGTACGACAACTCTGGGCCTCCTTAACCCAGTTGACCTTACTGCAGGAGGTAAGTTGGCATGGTTCAGGAAACACGCCGCTGTCACCTACCTGCTCTGCGGCTTTGCTGCTGGGGCAGGTCAGCAAACCCTGGTCAGGAAGCCGTTGCTGCTCTAAGGCGGGTGAAGGCAGGGATTTAAGAAGCTGCAGCTGAGGGAGCACGTAGATGGGGGCCAGTTGGGACTGCTGTGAGGAGCAGCTGGAGGGAGCCCTCAGCGGCTGTTGCTTCTCCTGTTAGCGTCAGCTGTTTGTGGGAGCTTCGAGAAGGCTTTTGCCATTGGAGAAAGGTCTGCCTGCCCTGTGCTTGCGCACATGACGCTCCCGAGCTCCCCTTAAGTCTGCTCCACATGCAGAGAGCAGTGGCTGCTGACCCAAAAGGTCAGCGATGTTCCAGAATTGGCCACTGGGAGCTGCGTGGCTCCCAGATCATTTTGTCACGTCAGTGCCGTCGGTGTAGTGCCACCAGCTAAAAGAGTGCAGGTGCGTGCGGTTACCTGCCAGCTCCTTACAGAGCTGAAGTGAGCAGACAGGCCCCAGCCTGAGAACCTGACCTCTCCCTTCCGCCTGCCGGTGCAGCAGGAAACCTCAGCGAGAGTAAACCGTGAGCTTTCAGGTTAAGAATCAGATCCTCTTCATGATCTGATCCCCCTCTGTTAGGGGAGGACAGGAAGGAGGAAGCCTGACCGTGAACACTTAACGTTTAGGTTCACTCTTCTGTACGTAACCAGTGTTCCCCCGTGGTCTGGATGCGTAAGGCTACACACAGCACGAAGCATTTGGCGAGGAAAACCCTTAGAGAGTTGTATCCTCTTTATTCTGAAGTTTCCAGCTACAAGTTACTAGAGTTTGGACATCTTCCTGTGTCCCTTAACTGCGCCTCGTTATTTCTGTGTTTGATGTACCCCGCTGCAGAACCAGGTTACTGCCCTGTAAAGCTGGGAATGACGGCAGGGAGACTTCAGTCGGGAGTCAATACGTTACAGGGCTTCAAAGAGGATAAAAGAAACAAGGTTACTCCAGGCAAGTGCTGATTTATTATTTGATTTTAAATATAAATCCTCCTCCTTACATAAACCAACCTGTTGATCTCATTCCTAGGCACAAGGCGTTTGGAACTCAGTTTCTTAATGATCAAGCACGTTGTTGCAGGTGTCTGTCACACAGCTAAGCAGCACACCGCAGTGTCTAGCTTACACTGCACGTGCAAAAGGGGAGGCGCATTTAATAAAACGTTTGTCGAAGAGGAGCTTTACCAGACAAAGGGGATTTTCTGTCTTTGAAAGAGCACAGGGGGAGCCTGAGAAGCTGCTGCCGGCACCAGGCTGAATTTTCATAGTGTCCTAAGGCACATACAGAACTGTTAATGAATCATCTGTAAACAGAAACGCATTTGATGTAGGTGTTACGGTGTGAACAGGTGGTATTCTGTGAAAGTTTGCCATCACCCTAAGAAATAGTCTCCTAAAAGTTTCTTTCTGGGGTTTGTTTTACAACCCCTTCCCACTTTTTTCTGATGACACGCATACCGGAGGGAGTCATTAACACTGCTGTTATCCATTAGTGACGTACCTGAATTACGGGCCCTACAGTTCCTACGCTCCGACGTACGATTCTACGTTTGCCAACATAAGCAAAGAAGATTCTGACCTGATCTATTCCACATACGGGGAGGACTCCAACCAAGGATCTTTCAGGTAAGCCACCAAGCAGGATGCCTGTTAGCGCTTTCGCCTACGGAAGCAGTTAGGTGCACCTCGCTGCAGGTCGGGCTGTGTCTGTGCTGTGCGTGATGTCACTGCTGTCTTCATAGCCCGCTGGGGCTGGTTTGTTGGCTTGTAAGGAATAAACCCTTCACCAAGAGAATTTGAAGTGAAATGAGCCAAGATTGAAGCATTTTAGTGCTGCTGATACATAGGAACACACAGTCTGAAAATTAAGTCTATTTAGGACTAACTCTGAAGGACTCGCATTCAAAGCCAGAAAAAGTTGCGTGTCACAGACGTTTATCCAAACTGGATTTTTGTGATGTTAATGACCTTCGTTACTGCCTTGAGTGCACCACACAAATACTGACCAAACTACTGCGGTCACAGTGGGAGAGCCGAGTCCAGAGGGAGCGAGTCTCAATTTCATTCTTAACTAGTGTGCATACCACTTGGTTTTCTTGTTACTTACTACAGAAAAAGTAACTAATTCTCATTGGTTTTATTGTTCTTGATGGTGCAAACTTCAGAGTTAGTCCTTTTGGTTTCTGAGGATCTCAAAATAGAGCACACAGTGGTATAAATTCATACGAAACGTGGGGATACATAAGTACAGCGCAGATGTAAAGTGCAAGTTTGCTTCTCGTTTGATGCAGCTGCTCGAGTATCTTCATTTTCCTGGTTTTTCAGGTTTTGTTAGGAATCTGAGTGGATTCCTCAGCTACAACAGGTGTAGGTAATTAAACAAAAGCGAGCCACATAGATCAAATTCCGTGCTCCCTTTTCTGTGCTTTCTGTACGTGTTGGTTTGACTTTACATAACAAATCCTTTTTTTCCACCGAACGTCTGACACAGAAGCGGTTACCTGAACTGTCTCTTGATCTTGCAGTATTCATGATTTTCTGCTGAAATCACAAGATTATCCTTTCTTAATGGCGGATGGTTTGCTTGATGTCCTGACTAAAGGAGGACATTCCAGAGCTCTCCGAGAACTAGAAACGGTAAGAGTGGATTTGTTGGGCTGTGGCTTTTCTCTAAAAGCACGCGAGCCCTGATAGTAGAGAAGGGTGATACTGTGATTCTGTTGCCGGGCTCCCTGTTAATTGGTAAAATCTGAAGTGAGGACTGACCTTTGTCTCCAGCGGATGGGTTTTCTGGAAAAGGATTATTCTGGCTTGTTAATGAGTGAAACATGAAAATCAGCAAAGCGTTGTAGACAGCCAGCCACGCATTCTTTCTCTTTTTACTCTCCCACGCCCATTAGCACTAGCTCCTCCTCTGCATAGCAGCATGCAGTTGTTCAGAAATGAGGTGGTCGTGGAGGGGTTTTCTCGTTCCCGGGAGAACTTTATCATGTTGCTAGCAGCCACTCTTTTGTTCCGGAGAATTAGTGACTAGTTTTGCCCTTTACTTAGTGCAGTACTTTTAAACTCAAGTCTGAGCTGTGTCATAATACTGAACAGCTGATTTGATGATCTACACTTAACTGGCAATCCTAGATTAGTTGAGAACCTCCACAGACAGTTCCTGTTAACCAAAAGCCTTGATGTGGGTTCACATCAGCGCAAACTATTGAAATAAAGATTGTAGCCTTGTACTGTGGGTCAGATGTTGGCTAAATAAGTACTGGAAATTCTTTGTGGATCAAAGGTCAGCCGTTAGCCCCAGCTCAGACCTTCGCTTAGCATTACTCCTTGCTGCCCTGAGGAGAAGGACTTGGG
>NW_010228170.1:0-15671 GCF_000690775.1 Eurypyga helias
CGGCGGGGCGCGGCAGGGCTTCAGTCGCTGGCGCTTCGCCTTCCTTTTTCTGTTTGCTTTCCTTCAAAACAGGGCATAGCTCTGCTAGCTTCTGCTGCAGATGTACTGGGGGTCTGGAGAAGAGCACGATTTCTGTAGAAGCTGTCAGATATGGCGCGTGTTTCAGTGTGGCAGCTCTATCTCTTTTCTGGCTCTTGACACTGGGGGAGGGATGTGCTCCAGGGTCCATAACCTAGGAGTTTCTTTGGCCGTAGTGTTGTGTGCTGGCTGGCAGTCTGTTTGGTCTGTTTTATTGACAAGAAGTTACTTTGGCTGTTTTGCTTCTGTCCAGACTTTAGTATACCTGGTTTGGGAGAATTCCTCTTGAATATATCTTAGTATCTAACGCTTCAATCCAAGCTGTAAAAACACTGACCTTTAAACCTGGAAGCTTTCTTGGTGTTTGGACTCGGAGACAAATATAGGAGCGGTGTGATCAGTTACGAGAGAAGGGGGCAGTTTCCTGTTGGCCAGTGCTTTTCTTTCTGTGTAAGTTTTGTGCAATTTATGAAATACTGATATTTCACTTCAGACTTTTCAGGGGAAATGTGTGATCATACTAGATGTGTTGTGACCAGTTTTGAGCATATGAGGTAAAATGTAATTTGCAAGTCTGCCAGATGCAGATGCTGCGACAACTTAAAGCAGAAACTGTCTTGTGAAAAAATGTGTCTTGGTGAATAAAACCTTGGAGGAAAAACTGTATCTGAGTGCAGTTGCAGAGATTGAGAGCTCTGGGGTCAGGCGTTTGCTTCGTTAAAAAGCAATTTGTAAGATTGCAGTACGAGGCATTTCCACATTAGCTATTTCTTAGTATGAAGACGAGGTTATAGCCCTATATGGTTAGTTTTTAATTCATATTACAGCGTCTTGGAAAAGGTAGCTCCAAGGCTTTTTGTTTGAAAACTTCAGAGTGCTGGCAAGGAAACCGCAGGCTGAGACAAACTGCTTTTAAAACCTAAGTTAACATGACAACAGCTAGATAAAACTTTCAACGAAGTGGATCCTTTCTATAAAAACTGTGAATCTGTATCTGCGTGGAATCCCACTGACTATGGGAAGAGGAGGGTCCTTTTGGTCTCAAATCTAGCCTTTTTTTTTTTTTTTTTTTTTTTTAGAAGTACTGTTCTGCTTTGACAGACTAGTCTAATAAGTGCTGCCTTGCTGATAAAGCTCTTCATAAAGGTGTGGTGAGCTGTATTCTGTGTGCGGGGGAGACTTGAAGGGTGGCTGATCTATATTGTACACAGGTCTTTTGGCAACTGATAAGTCCTGCTGCTCTTTATAGCAGTAGTTACGCTTCAGTTGCCCATACTATTGGGTAAACTTTGGTGTTGCTTAAACTTTTTTCTTTTCCTGTGCAAAGGGAAAAGACTGGCAAAAGCAAGCTGCTTCAGGTTTTGTTGAGGTCAGAGAAATTCTCTTGCTACATAGCTCTGGACAAGTTAAAGATGCAACAACAAGTGCCAACTTCCCTGAGAATAAGTAGGGAGATTAGTCACAAGTTAAAGCAGATTGAATCATATTTGGCTGTTTTCCCTCTTTCCACCCTCTGCAGTTTAAGTGTTGTCTAGACATAAACTAAACAGGCAGAGTTGTGATGGTCATCTTAGCTCTTCAGCATCTCTTAGGCTGTTTTTTTTCTTTTTCAGAATAAAAAAGCAGTGTATGTGTGTTGTGTTGCTGTAGGACATACATAAATAAGCAGAACTTGCTTCAGAAGTCTTAGGTAATCGTAATCTGAATTCTGAGCATGGCTCACTGGTGTGTAGGAGGGAGTTTCTAAGCTTGCTTCAAATGACTTGTTGCTGGCAGACAACGCTGTGTATTTAAAAACAAGGTATATAGAAACACTTAGAATGCTGGCAGGTTTCTGCATTACATGTAAAACTTCCTCACATATGGAATTTCAAGATCCCTGTGTTGCTTTGATGCATTAGGGTAGCAATAACTGTAGCTATTTTTAAGTTGTTTTGTAGCAACAAAGGCAAAAGGATCCCCTAAGAACTTCGTTTGTAGCTGGTTCTCAAGGCTGAATGTGTTTTACAGTAAGCTAATAATTTTTTTCAAATGTTATTTAACCCCCAACAGGAATGGAATACTTAATGTCTTTTGGATATGGTAATTTAGATGCATTTATTGCTTAAAGATTTGGTTTATCGCACCCAATCTAATCTTGTGTCTGCATTCCTTCCGTTGATCCTGTATTTTCCGAATGGAATCTGGTAATCTGGTTGTGTAGTAACAGCATAAATCCATGTGTTTCTTTGCAGGTGTATTGCCAGCGCTGTTAGGGTTGTTGGGTTTAACTGAAGAAATTAGCAGTAGAATTCAGCTGGCCTTTCTGCCTTGGTACCTCGTCTGCGTTCTGAGCTTAAGCATGTCGAAGTCTGTCATCTGTACCCTGTGTGAAGGAGAGGAGACAGGTGTATACATACCTGTAGCTTATTATAAAGTATCCAGATACTGTTCTTGTTCTCATGTGTATATATACACTTAACCTGTGCTTGTCAGAAGTGTGGCAAAAAGAAAAGTGTAGATAATGAAATGGGATGTAGGGAGAAAAGTGTATGCTTGAGTCTGTATTGGATCTATGGCTTGACAGCATGCATAGAAAAATACTGCTTTGTAGACTAGTTAAATCTATCCTGTTTAGATGTTTGTGTTCAGGAACAAATTTGGTTGTGTGTTTTGATCTGCATATCTGATCCCTGTTTTTAATCAAAAACTGAAACTGGGAGAAGAAAATGCTCTACAGTATGGGGAAACTGTATAACCAGGTTGTAAAATATAGTAGCAGAGTTGGAAAAAATACCCTAAATGCAGGGGCCAATGTTATGCCTCAGTGTTGCAAGGGGGAGGGGAAGAGGGGAGGCTGCCAAAGCACTTCCCCTAGTCGGAATGCTGTTTCAGCCCCACCACGTGCGCAGGAGGGGGTGAAGTCTTGGCTCCTGCGCTCAGGGAACTTTGCCAGTGACTGAAGAGGAGCCAGGACTGTACCTTGCTTGGGGTGATGGGCTCGTATATACCTACAGAACTTGTCTGTCAAAGTCAAGCTTATTTAGACAACAGTTCACTTAATAGGCACTTGATTTCCTGACTTGTGTACATACCTATGCAAGTAGGTCATATAAATGTAGCTTCGTGTGAAAGTCTCTTTTCCAGTGAAGTTTCTGAAGTAGGTGCTGTTTCTTGAACCAAGAGTTGAAGTACTTGAAGCTGGACATAGGATGAGGATCCCTGGCATCCCATATTGCTCTAAGCCACATCTAGTTTCTTGGCTACTCAAGTTTCATTTGTACACTTTGAGGTTTCAGTCAGTAACTAGATGACTTGGAACACGCTTTCTGATAACAGCAGTTCTGAAGGGTGACATGGGGACAAAACTACATCTGCTGTTTCTTGGTCTTTCCTCTTACCCCATATGAATGTTTCTATAAAATACTGGCCTCAAGATGCTTGAACTTGAGAATGTTTTACAAGGCAACTGTTTCTGCCTAATAAATGTTTGATTGCAAGTCCTTACGTAAGTGATATCAATCTGATTTGAATTGGGAGACTTTCCTATGGGTGTTCTCGACAGGTAACACCTACACGCTTCTTTTTGAAAATAATCTGGAAACTTCTTCTGTAGTGGGTAGCTAAAGCTAGATGTGGTTAGGTGAGATCCATATAGTCTTTGTTTCTTTGTGTCTCTACAGCACAGCCTCTGATCAATGAAATTCCTTCTGGTTCCTGGCACTTGTGTATTTGAAATGTTGAATCAAGATACAGTGATCTTTGGAGCTCAACTGGGAGTATTGTAGTCCTATAACTAGTGGTCTAAGGTTTCTTTTCTGTTCTAGGTTGACCACTGGAATCTAGATGTGCTTAAAGCTTTTTCTATCCACTCTTTTCACAGAAGGTGTGCTGTGATACAATTGAGCTGACCTAACAGCCAGCAGCTTCCAGAAGCGACAGTCCTACTCCTCAGCTGTGCATTTCTGCATCTTACCTTTGTCCACCTGTAGAGTATGGATTTCATAAGTGGTCCTGAAAGGTTTAAATTTAGAAAGTAACTCTTGAGGGAAGGGTGATAGAAAATCAGTGTCTTTCCCCTCCCCTTTCATCTTTCAGAATACTAAACTTCCCTTTAAGATTTAGGGAAATACTTTCAGCTAGGGGTTTATCTAATGATGGGGTTTGTTCAGCCATTAGATGACTGAAGTTTTCAACAGAATGTAATTAAAGCAGGCAGTTTTTGTATGGTCATGTCTAGCTCTTTATTCTCTTCTACAAGAGCTGCTAATGGAAGTGACTAGAGATGTGCAGTAACAAGGGATGTTCTCTGAAATGCTGTTGCAGCTACAGACTTGTAGCCAGCTGGTGTCTGCTAACAAGCTCTAACCTGAGGATTTTAGTCTGTTGTTCCCAATAAAAATGCTTTAGCACTTATGAAAAGAACTAAAATGAGATCTATCTGCAAATTTGTAGGACTTTAGATTTGTGTTCAAATCTTGGAGATGGTGTTGTATGGGATGCTCAGTTATGCTGGTGAGAGATATGTCTCTCCTCAAACATGGTAAAATGTCAAGCACAGTTTAAAATACTAACCTCACTTTAACTTGGCTTGGCTTGTGGAGAAAAGACCCCAAATGGAAGTCGAATGCTTCTAAGTTTGGCAAAGAAAAACAGAGGAGGCACCGGTGGTTTAGGTTGGGCTGCAGTAGCTCTTCCTTTTGAGGCTGGAATGCAGGCGAGTTGCTGGTATCATGGGTAGCACCGCTGTACCACCGTGCAAGACTCAGTGTAAAGTATGGTCAGACAGCAGAGTATACTGGACATAAAAATTTATCCTATTCCCAGAGTATATGCCCTATCTGGAGGGGAGTTTTATGCCCTATCCAGAGAGGAGTAACTGCTAATGAATACGAAGAATGAAAAGTAGCAAGTTCATTTATTTCACTTCTAGATTTCTGCAATCCAGTAGAAAGAGAACGTGAGGAGAAAGCAACTTTTTATTGGGTTTGCTGCAAGTTACATGAAGTGTTTTGCTTTTTTCTCACTTGTTCTCAAAGCTTTCTTCTGCAGAACAGGATGTGTGGATTTTGCTTTCCACAAGATAAACTGGATACGTTGTGTGACCTCACTGTTGACTAAGTGGAGGGGAGAAATAGAAGAGCTCTCCAGATAGCCTACAAAAGACATACCTACACTCTTCTAACTCCGGCATTTGTCATCTAGTGTTAAACTGACTCTCCTGGTAATGGCTTCTGAACACTAGGTAATTGTAAAGGAAAGGCTAGTAGAAGCTGTGTTTGTGATTGAGTAGCAGACTGCTTAGCAGGTACAGGAAGCTCATTTTGCCAAAGTTAACGGGCTTGCCCTTGCCTGAAGGGAGCTAGCTACCTCTGAAGTTCTTGAGAGGAAGCACTGGCTGTATTTCTTGAGGAAACCCTTGTAGCATTGCTTCAGGAGTTGTATGGATGCCATTAGCATTATTGTGGCTCCTAGTTGCTTACTGATGCTGTTTTTAAGTAGCTTTGTGTCCTCTCTCTCCTCCTGAGGTGGTGCTTGGTACAAGAATCTCCGCATATATTAGGGGCCTGTCCAACTCAGCGTGCAAAATGCAAGTTAGCATACCTCAGCTTAGTTTGCCTGTCCTGCATCAAATGTTATATTAGGTGTTGACTTGTTTTGGAGGAAAAGGCAGGTTAAGCTTAGTCGCTTTAAGAGAAGAATCCTAAGGTGTAACTTGCCTCCTGATTGATTCCAGATTCAATTATTTATACTTGTTTGGGTTTGGAAATGTTATATTGATAATTTGTTTTTGCTTACTGCCAGAAAGTGAGCAGCCAGATTAAGGATTGGTTTTATTCTGAAGTCAACATAATACAAAATGTTTATTCTTTTATCCCCTTTATTAGTACAGTACTTTGTATTTGGAGATCTCTTCAAACAGTGTCTTTGCTGAAGTCATGGCTTAAATTGTGTGGTGAGCACTGTCAGTTCTTTTGGAACTAATAAACTCTTGAATATGTAGAAATACCAATATAGTAATCAGATCTCTTTCAAATGGCTAAAACTGGCTTTACGTGTGAAATAGAGGGCGCTCTGTCTTATTCTGTAGTCATATTCCCTTTCTGATTCGGCAAGATGTGCATGGGACTTTGCTCACCATAAAGAGCTGTCTCTTGCAATGGTTTGTATAGGGAGGGAGACAGGGTGTATGGAAAAAGCTGGAATTCTCCTTAGGCTAGGAGGTCTAAAAAGGCAGTTCATTTGTTCTTCTAATCTACTAAATTAATGTTTGTGGTGGTTAACAAATGCTGTTTAATTCTGATGGTTGTATGTCTCTGTGTATATATATGGCTGTTAGAATTTTACATCAAATACACCATCAGTGAGGTAAAGGGTAGTGATGCAGCAAAGTATTTGAGAACACGGATTCTTGTTGGTTTTGTCAGGTAAGCAGTCTGCTTGTGGATGAAGAATAAGAGTTAATATCAGATTTAGTGACTGCCTAGGGAAATGGCAAAATTGTAAATATGAATGAAAGGTGAATTAGAAGGGTGAAAGCTTTGAAGTGAAACCTGAAGTCTAGCTAGTACCCTAAACACTTCTTTTAAATTAGCTATTAGGCTGCACTTAATCAATGTCTGTTGCTGAAGCGATTGATCTGTGAAAGCCTTATGGGCCTCAGCAAAAGTTGCATGAGAAATCTTAACTCTGAGTGAAATTTCAAAAATTGAATTTAAGACTGAAGTTTTTCATGTGGTTTCTGGCCGTCTTTGTCATGGCTGGAAAACTCTGTTCAGAACATCTTTGTTGGCTGCTTTTCCATGGGCATGTAATGGTCTAGCACAAATAATGTTTGCAGCATGTGGTCTTGCATGTTACTGTGGACTGCTGCTCAAATGTGTGAGCCACAAATGCGAACAGCCTTTTTTTTTTTTTTTTTAACTGTATGCAGGTAGGGAAAAGTTTGGCTTTTGTGACTGGTCAGTATCTTGGCATGCAAGAATATCTCTTGGAAGCTGACAAGCTAAGTCAAAACATCTATGCTGGGTAGTTGAGCAGGTTTTCTCCCATCCACCATGCTGTCAAACTTGCCTCAGTTTTTCCAAAATGGGCTTGGTGGTACTAGCCATGAAAGAAGGTCATAGCCTATGCTTGGTTTAATTTTCGAGCTGCTGCTTAAAATCTTTCCATCTTTCTTTATTTATAGCAACTAATCAAAAATACTGTGTGTGACACAAAAAACAATGTTAGCTTTAAGTTTCCTGGTCTAGGTCTTGTATTCCAATAGACTGAAAAAAGAGAACAAGAGTTGAATTTGGTTCTCAAGCTCCAGTGATAGGTCTGCTGGGGTGCTTTGGTATCTTGTAGTCCATCTGTTCCTTTTTTCTGTCTCGTTAGACTTCTAACAGTCTCCACACAAAGCCTGACTGCAGGGGTTTGTGTTTAAACCTTCTTTTTCCGTATGATCAATATTTTTGTATGACAGAAAATGTTACACTCTCTACATAGGTTTATGTATTCTTATGGACATTTGACCTTGTGTTCATTAATTCTTTCTTACTCTCTTTTGAAAGGCCCTTCCTTCTTCCATGATGATAGTAGCTGTTTACTGCCCGGTGATAGCAGCTCTCTTTATCGTTTTGAAGATGGTGAATTACCGGTTGCACAGGGCACTGGATGAGGGAGAAATTGTGGAGAGGAATGCCAGTGAGCATATGGACAGAGGTGCAAAAACTGAACAAGGCAATGTTTCAGCCAAGAGGAAAGACAGCAATGGGCCCAGGTAAGGTGGCTGCTGATGTCTGTATACTGCTTCAAATGATAAACAGTCCTGTCTTCAGCAGATGTGTAACTGGAGTGGTGGTTGAAAAAAACACTGAGGAGTATAGGTTTAGACCTCTCTACTTCTGTTTAAGTCTGGTGTTTAAGAGCAGACTGATTTATGTATTAGGTTTGAAATGATGGATTCATGTTAATTTCCTGGTTCCTCCCCCAGAGGAGTTCCAGAACAACACTGAAAGTGCTGGAAGCACTGAAACAATAGCATAGAAAATGTGTGCTGATTAGGTCACTAAATACTTAATGAACTTTACCAGTACAAGTAATCTTATTTCAGCAGTAGACCTAGTTTTAAAAATCTAGCTGTCAAAGACCACATACTACATGTTAAAGCCTTTTATCACTAAAAGGAATGTCTGATTGGGCTTCCATTTGTTTAGTTCTACAAAAGCAGGGGTCAGATACGATGCTTGACTCCAGCCATAGTTTTTACTTCAGGAGAACACACTCCTGTGAATTTGGAAATTCTGGAATTCCTCAGCTCAGTAAGGAGGATTAGGATTCTGAAGTACTGTCAATAGAAGGTTATTCCTTACCACAGATCTCCCTTGCTGTTGCCAGCATAAAAAAAAAACCAAACCCAGAGGTTTTCATCCTCTGACCAGACTGTTTAGAGAAAGAAGAACAAAAGATGATTCATCAGCAAGGCCAGCCTAACCAGTCTGATCAGACTGTGGATGTGTTACGAGCTTTATTATCAAAGCCTCTGCCTGCCTCCAGATAATTGAGGCCATCTTAAGAGTTAAGCTGCATGAAAGAGAACAACCTTGAACTGTTAGCTTTTAAAGATGACCTTTCTCTTGTCTGTGAGTTTCTGGTACTAGTAGCCGTCAATAGTTGTCAAAGTGAGGCAATTAGTGTGCTGTCCTGACTCTTAAAAACTTGTCTGTAATTATTATTTTTTTTTTAAATAAACCACCCCAACTTCCCCCAACTTTTAAATGGAGATGTGCTATAAGGAAATGTAGTTGAAAGAAGCCTCTTAAGTCTGTTTATCAGGGTGCTTAAAGAAAGGAAGTGTTAAAAGTGATGCTCTTTAAAATGCTCAGCCTAGAAGTAAGGACTTCATTGTGCGTCTTCCACAGCTTCTTTTGAGATGGGTCTTAAGTTGTTCTGTATCTGCTCTCAGCTCGGGGAGTGTATGGTTAGCAAAAACAGTGTCTTGGATTCCTTTGAAGTTGATATACAGTAACTTCTTGTATCAGTTGTTTATAACCTGACCCTTTTCTTATGTTGCACTTGGTAACTGTATCTGCTGATTTTAATTGTGACTCTATTTAGATCACCATATACCTTATTAGATCTATACCGAGCTATTTTGGCAGAATGCTTGCCTAGATGTATATTAATGCTTACTCTGCTTAATAAAACTCATGAAAGTAAACAGTGGTCTGTTCTGTTTCAATGCAACCTTGCTAATGCATGTCTTAGCTGTGATCCTTAAATTTAATTTCTTTTTTTTTTTTTTTTTAAGCCATGTAGCTTTTGCTTCCAAAGCAGTAGCCAAGACTTGGCAAGGGACCTCTTTCCACTAGTATTGTGAACTACTTCTGGATGTTTCAGAAATTCTGTTTTGTCTAAGGAGCAGTTGACATGGGACGAGTTACTACATAATAACCATTTGTGAGCTCAGAAGTAGAGGTTAGTTTGATGCTGTGTGTCCTGCTTGCCAACTAAAGTTTCATTAACTTTTATATGATCCTTGTTCCCACTTTCAGGTCTCTTAACTAGAACTGGGAACAAGGTCAATGCAGAAATTACGGAGTTACTTTTTGGTAAGTGGGATGTACAGTATATACTAATCTTTGCTTGGAAGCTTACAAGAACTCTGGGATAACATTCAAACCAGTAGAGGGGAGGTAAAGTAAGTGTTTAATATTAAACTGTCACCCTCTTAGTAAGTTCAACTGGAACACTAATAGAAAAACTGTGTTGGAAGACAGTGTGTATGTAGGGTTTTCTTTTTTTCTTACACTCTGCTTCCCTAACATAAGGTGGATATATGGGAGATTTAAGCAGACATCATATCCTAAATATTTGCATAATTGAAATATCAGTTTTGATAGCTTAGGCTAAAGCATGTGATACCAAATAGATATATATTACAGTGTGCAAAGCTGCCTTAGTTTTCACTCCCCTACACACGCGTCCTCCCTGGGACTGCTTTAGATAGGAATATTAGTATTTTTTAAAGATTAAGCAATAGTCAGGTTTCTGTTCAAAAGTATGTTCAGGATTCTGTTTAGCCTCTAAGAGCTGCTGTTCCTTGTTTCTGAAGATGTTTGTCTGCAAAGGCATACTTTCAGGTATCTGACAAAAATTGCATGCTGACATTTGTAGGCTTATATGAACTCATTTATCTTAGGTTCACGTTGGTTTGCGGATAGGATCAAACTCTGAGGGCTTTTAATACTTTTGCATGCTTAAGTGAAGAACAACTGACTGTTCCCTAAGAAATGCCTTGTTTGTTTTTTCCTCATCCTCCTCACAAAGTTGAACTTCTCTGGTATCTCAAATTAAGACTAGCTTCTTTCAAAAATATTACTGATGTGAGTTGTTTTCTGTAGCTTCTAGTGCAGTTGCCGCTTTCATACTTAAGGGGGTGGTGTTAGTAATGCTTCTGTGAGTTTTCATGAAAACAAGTAATGGGAATACATGCAGGCTCCTAATCTCACATAGAAAGTAGAAGGGAGAGTGCAAGTGTTGGGTATCAGTGGACCCATGTAGATACCTTAACACTTAAGTCGGTCTTGCTTTTGGGGATATGAATATGGCTTCTTCTGTCCGTGACTACTACAGTTTGAAACACCATTAAAGCTTTAGCCTGGGGACGCTGCTGTCCCCAACCTCCATCATGGGGGAGCTGTAATCATGATGCTACGTGGATTTTGCATGTACTCATGCTACAAAATATAACTGACAGCTGGAGAACGTTGTGGCTTTGACTTATGTACAGTCTACTTAAACAAATATGAGCAAGAGAAATTAAACAAAACAGTATGATCTCTACAACTCATGCCCTACCTTTGCTGTTTCTTCTCCTTGCACTTTCCTGTGGCTGGCAGACCTGGTCTTGAGCTTGGAGTTGTTTTGTCGATTTGACTTTATAATTAGTGATTCAAGTTTTAAAGAAAACTTCTCTTATTACTTGAAACTGTAATGGTCTAGCATTTGCAGTACATGCTGTGGTCCTTCTGTGTCTTGGGAGCAGCCTCCTGGGTAGTCAGTTTTTCTGCTGTTTTAGTTGGAAATTAAGGACAGAAGAAGGTGTTCAAAAGAAAAGAGTAAAACTTCCTCTGCTTTGTCCTGAAATCAAAATTTCTCATTCCGAATTCTCTCTAGATGTTCTAGTCTGAATATCAGATTTCTTAAGTCAATATACAACTTAGAAATAGTAGTTTTAATTTGTTTTGCTCAGTCTCTGAATGCCCCTCCCACAGCAATCTCCACTGCAGGTAGCTGTATATCATTTATTCAGTCTTCTCAATTTGTGTAGTAACTTCTGTTATTTTGCTCACAAACTGGAAAGCATAGCGCTTGCTCTAAGGTGTAAAGTTAGCAAACTGCAAGAAACTCATTGTAAAACTTAACAGCAGAATGGAATGGCCACAACTCTAGCAGACAATAGTTCCTAAAGAATTTTCCAGGCTGTTGTAGTCCAGATCCTTGTGTGCAATAGTTAATCCTGGAAATCTGTACATCCTGCAGAGTTTGTGTGGTGTGTGGGTTTTTTTTTTACTAGCTTGTGCTAAGCTATTAGTGTGTACTGTCACAGAATATAGTGGCGTCGCTGAGGCGGGTATTTGTTGGTTCAGTTTTAGACAAAATCACCTCCTTCTCTCACCCTGGCTAACTAGTTCTGTATAGTGGCTGTGAGTAGAGTGAAGGTGTTGGAATGTGTTGTCGCTGAGGCAGGTATTTGTTGGTTCAGTTTTAGACAAAATCACCTCCTTCTCTCACCCTGGCTAACTAGTTCTGTGTGTGAGAGGTTATTAACATTGACTGATTTTTCTACTTCATAGGACATACTTTAATCATATGCAGTGTTTTTGAATGAATTATTCAAACAGGAAAGGAATTTAATGTTTTTGTGAAAGGTGTTCTTTGTTATAACTTTAGTTGTCATCGTGATGCTGAACTTAATGTTTAAGTGAGAGTTTTTCAATTTATCCTTTAACTCCATGTTATGTCCTTACGTGTTCTTAAAATGCTTACATAAGAGATACTTTGTTTGGCTAAGGCTGGTGGACATTGTTGAAGCTGAATTCTGAATTTTTTTTTTTTTGTTATCTGGTTCAACCTTAGTGTAATTGATAATGTCAGGTCAGGCTGGGCTCTGTAAACAGCCATCAGTAAGAAAATGCTTATGTTTCACTGCTGAGCTGTACCAAAATGGTGACTTTTCACTTCTTTCTCACATTTGCTGAAGTCGGACCATAATTTTTCAGCTAAGTCATGGCTGTTTCTGTCTTAACTTACTCTTACTGAAGTACTATATTCCCAACTTCAGACTATCTTTTGTGTCATATCTTTGATGTAGGAATGTTTCAGGGTCCTCTTGTATGGTCTAGAATGGTTCCCAAGGTTGTATCTTGACTCCTCTGAGATGACAACAGCTTGAAATGTCAAGCTGCAGACCGAATGATGTTTCAGGTCCATTAATATAGGGACAGTTTATTTATAATATGCTAGATCAATGCCTACATATTACAAAAGTTATTAGGTGTTGGTCTTATTGTATGAGACTAGCTGTCTGTTAAGTAAGTCCTGCAGTGCTTTTGTCCATTTCTGTGCCCTTCTCCAGAGAAACTAAACTCTTAGTTTTTTTAGTCCAGCTGGAGAAGGGTTGTGCATATATTCTTTCTCCGGCAAATTGTTGGAGTGGACTTGCCACAGCTCTGAATTGTTAATTGTTGGAAGGCATTTGTTTACCTTTGGGAAGGAGTAGAGATTGTCAGCGTCAAATTACACTGCAGTTATTTCTGTTCGAAGTCTCCTGGATCAAGATGGTTGAAGAGAGCTGTATTGGGAGAGGAAAAAGGATGCCTCAACTTCTCCCTCTTTATAATTAACATAGAGTGTCAGGCTGGATCCCTGAGTTGCCGTCTCCAACTCATTTCATACCCTGTTGTTCTAATGGACAGGCCCAACTTGCTTTTGTTTCAGAAATATCTGCCTTTAACAAGCTGAATTATGTTGAATGACAGTTTGGTGATGTTGATCTAGAAAGTACTTTCAAATCGGTACTTCAGAGAATCATAGAATGGTTAGGGTTGGAAGGGACCTTAAAGACCATCTAGTTCCAACCCCCCTGCCATGAGCAGGGACACCTTCCACTAGACCAGGTTGCTCAAAGCCACATCCAGCCTGGCCTTGAAGACGTCCAGGGAGGGGGCATCCACAGCTTCTCTGGGCAACCTGTTCCAGTGCCTCAGCACCCTCTCTGTGAAGAACTTCTTCCTGATATCTAATCTAACCCTCCCCGCTTTCAATTTAAAGCCACTACCCCTTGTCCTGTCACTACAGGCCCTTGTAAAAAGTCCCCCCCCTCAGCTTCCTTGTAGGCCCCTTCAGGTACTGGAAGGAGCTATAAGGTCTCCCCGGAGCCTCCTCTTCTCCAGGCTGAACAAGCCCACCTCTCTCAGCCTGTCCCCATAGCAGAGGTGCTCCAGCCCTCTGAGCATCTTCATGGCCTCCTCTGGACTCGCTCCAACTGGTCTATATCCTTCCGATGTTGAGGGTTCCACAGCTGGACTCAGCACTCCAGGTGGGGTCTCACAAGGGCAGAATCACCTCCCTTGCCCTGCTGGCCACAGTTCTGATACAGCCCAGGATGCTTATTAGTCCTGAAAGGGTGAGATCGCTAGGATGTAATAATACATACATTGCATGTCAAAATATTTCTTGGTAGGGCCTGTAAATTATCTGAAGGGAAACAATTATCTGGTAGAAAGAAGTGGTTACATCCATGGGAAAGACACGATGTCCCTGTACGTCTCTGCCTGTCTGGCAACTTTTACTGACAACATGTGGCTTTCTTGGTTAACCCATCCTTGCTTCCCCTTCTAAATCCACTCTAAGGAAAAGTCAGGATAATGACTAGTGCTTTCAATCTGAGTCCTTTCCCTGCCCTTTGGAGGAGTTCTGTTCAGTACTACTTCTATTGGTTTATTTCCGGGTATTATAGTTTACCTGAATAAAATCTGATAGATTATCTGAAAGTTAAATGTGTGTACATATAGACAGAATTTCGTATGTTAGTGTTTTGGGTTGCCTTATAGCTCGTAAGTCTTCATGGTTTATGTTGGCTGGTGACAGTGGACTTCAGGAGGCAGCAGCTTCTGTGACAATGTATGGGGTTTTCTAGCTTTGACTGCCCATCCCTGTGTCAAATGAGCAGTATTCATGTGAGATACTGGGATGTATTTGAACCCCTGGTACTTGAAAAGGGAAAAAAATTGTTTTGAACCTGCATTCAGCGTAGACAGACAAACTTCTGTTTAATCAGTAGGTTAATGTTGTTTTGTTGTCTTCCTTATGTTTCTCTCAGTGATCCCGGAGGAGGGATTGAGATGTCGGAGTTCATCCGAGAAGCAACTCCCCCGGTTGGCTGTAGTTCACGCAATTCTTACGCTGGGATAGACCCAAACAACCAGGTAAGAATTAAAACTACTGCAGTTGTTGCTTTAGGACAGCTGTCTTAGCAAAGATTACTCTATTGATTGCAGATCTTTTTTTCTAATTATTTTACTTTTTAAAAATTGTATTAGGATAAACAAATTATCTTTTTATATTACTTTTACTGTGTTATTAGGGTGGCATTGCGCTCTCCCAGCTGCATAGCTCTTGCTTATCCCACCTTGTGTTCATTTTAGGAGTCGCTGGATTTTATGAGGCAACCTACTGTCCCATCAGAAAGTATTCCTTTTTGCTCAGTTAGCTTTCTGCTGAATTAGTAAATCGAAATGGGCTTCCCTTTTCCTTTTGGTATCGGTGAGGTGTTAGATAGCTCAAGCTGTAACTTCATCTTTCTGTTCTAACTTTGTATTCCTCCCTTGCTTTTGTTTGATCTGTCATTTAGATGCTTAACTGGCAAACTTCACTTGTGCTGCATTTGAGGAGTATTCTGTTTAAGTCATCTTAGAACCAGTATCCACTGGTGATTTCTTTCTTGCAATACTAAATGACTTTCTGAAAGTAATTATTCCTGACAGTTCAGACTCTGCAGTCAGAAATGTTAATTTGCCAAAGTACAAAGCAAGTTAAATTGGTAGACTTGGAAAGACTGAAACTGTTTATTTTTGGATGACCTCTGCACAATCTTAACAATTTTGATGCTTCAACAGGAGTGGAGGGAAAAAAGCAATAAATAGAGGCTGCTGTGCACGAGATGGAAGTGCTGAAGAACTTGGCTTTATTAGATTTTAATGCAACTTCATTATGCTCTAGTTGCCTTGTAATTTCACCAGGGAGGTTGTTCTGTTCCCTAGTTATGTTTGCTAGATTTATGCATTCAACTGCCATAATGCCGCATATGCGGTTCCTTCTATTTGGAGACAGTTAGCCAGCCATGGCATCTTTCTTCTGCCAACTCTTCGTGAAGGGAAGTAGATTGGCTGGCTGGACGGTAAGGTTATGTTGACAATGAGCTGTAGTAATATGTGAAAGGTAAAGAAACTATTTTTGAATGAAGTGGAAGTCCTCAGTATGGTATTAAAATATCAAGTCATTCCAATTTGTTCTCTGAGCAAGCAGTGTATAATGTAGTGCAGTGTCATGGTTTAACTCCAGCT
>NW_010228171.1:0-742 GCF_000690775.1 Eurypyga helias
ATTTTATTTTATTTTATTTTTTGTGTACCACACTGTAAAGATTTTCTGAGACCATAACCAAATGAAAGGGAGCATGCATAGTCCCTTCTTTTTTTCTGATACACTACTACAGATTTATTATTAGTTTGTTTATATTGATTTAGTACCTTTTTGTGGCCTGTAAAGGAAGTCTTCCTTTGGAGGCACCGTCTGTTGCCTTTCTGATCTAAAATGATGGAGTTGGTATATTGCTGAGTAATTTTCTGCATTGCTTTATTTATTAATTGACACAGGTAGCTCTAATTATGGTTCTCAAAACACACTGTGCTATGTTAAGCAAAGGCTCGTTTGGATTTTTCTGTGCAGTCTTTTCAGCTGGAGAGGTCTCCTTGGGAAATTTGTGATGAACATCCGTGCCCTAACACACTGCGTGTACGTGCACAAGCTGCCCTCTCGGTACATCCCGAGGGATGACCGGAGTGTTGGGTTACACAAAAGTTTACAGCAGCACCATCTCCCGGAGAACTCCTCGCATCCCATCCTACCCTGCGGATTCTGTCAGCATGACAAAAAAGCAAAGAAAGGAAAAGTCGTGGGAAGAGTTTCCAGTGGTAGCCATTGCCCACTGCTGTAAATGATGCTCAGAGGAGCCCTCATGACGCCAGGATCTCTCCTGATCTCTCTTCTTAGGCTGCTGCACACCACTGGGCTCTCCTTGGTCCTTCAGCTTACTAGAAAGGAATATACAGGCAACGTGGCGGCC
>NW_010228171.1:755-26626 GCF_000690775.1 Eurypyga helias
CAATCCTTGCTTTAACTCCAGACTGACGTGGGCTGACACAGAGGTGGTGTCTGTATGCTCGTGGGAGGAAAGGAGGAAGTGTGGCTGCATCAGATGAGGTGGGAACATCCAACCCTGCTCTTGGCATTAGTGCCCTGTGGGTTTGGTTCTGTAAGACTTCTTGTGCTGTGGCTTTCCTTTCGGTAAACACACTACCCACGTTTCTCCAAAGGAATATTTGTAAAACAAAGATCAAAGATGTACAAACCCGCCTCACCACCAACAAAAAGACTCTGTGGAAAGACCCTGGGACCAAACGACTTGGGTTCTGCTCTGGTTCCCCTAAACACACCTTTGATCTCAGAAGAGTCACTGACATTCTGTGCCTAAAAAATTGCCTGATGTAAAGGAGCAAAGGCAATAGGATGTAGATCCCCAGACACTGATCCTCAGAGCTTCACTAGGTACAACAGGTCACTGACAGTCTCCTGTTCCAAAGGATCAGCCTAGCAATTAGGATGGGCTAAGGAATGTGTGGTGGAGATGTATTACAAATTCTTATGACGTCTACCTATAAATGAATCACTATCACCTGGTTTAAGGGATCTAGTTCTGCTGAAAATGAACTGGCATTCTTCTAGGACAAACTGTCCTCCACTTCATCTAAAGCTCTACCATTACATTCGAAGGCAGGAAGGCTGCTCCTTAATAACCTTCATCTATTTATATCTCGGTTCCTTAATAACTGGAGAAATCTCTTTTCTGTGTGAGTAGAAGCAGACTACAGAATATCTGTAAATAGGTGCAAGCAATAAAATGCCTGATTTTGTTCTATGCTTTCTAGAAGTGCCATCCTCTCAGGTGGAATTATCTGGATTAATTTAAGGACCATTAAAGGACAAAGCCCTTCTTAAAAAAGGAACCAGACCAATTTATCTCTTGGTTGCCAAGAAATGCATTTAGGAAAAGTCAGCTACTTTGCATTTAGAACATGAGATAGTTTAGTAATGTCAACATCCAGCAAAATGGACGGAAGAGCTAAAGTGACTACTGCCACCGGGTAATTAAGACTCGAGTCTTAAAGGTTATAAAGCAGGTGTACCTGTATTCCACTGGGGTTGGCTCCACTACATCATTTAATTATTTTTTAAGAACAATGGCAAACCCTGTCAGACATCTTGCTGCTGATTTAATAACATTAAGCTTCTAGGAGACAACCTCTATCTTCAGTTAAATCTGAAGTAGCAAACAGGGCATTTAAAGAAAGAGAAAATTGCAGCTATTTGCCCGCTTTTCCTCACACACCTCAAAGCACATAATACAATCTACAGAACATCAAAGAATCAATTTGAAGAAGTTTAAAAATGTGTACACCCACAGAGGAAAACATCATGAAAATGGAATGGTTGTTTTCCTAAATTTACCAGGTTTTATTTGAATTATTTTGAAGGCTTTTTGTTTACTTGAGATTGTTATTCATTATTCAAATTCTTTGGGGAAGTTTTTCCCATAGCTGTAATAATACATGTTAGCTCTTCTATTGTCACTAAACCTTTTCTGATGCAGGCTGGTCAGAAGCAAGTGAAGTAATTCAGGTAATGCTGGGCGTAGAATCAATGTAAGACACTCTAAGAGTTCAGTTTTACTTTTATGGATTTCTGAAAACAGCCATATATTTAACTACTGAAACTTATACTTCTGAAAGGTTATCCATTCATCTTCTCACAGGGACTTCGGGATCTTTTTCCCAAGGGTCTGGAATTAATTTAGAAATTACCTGCATTATATTCATGTGGTTAGTTCCAGTGATTCTTTTAAATATGCTTTAATGTATCATTTTATTTCTTTTATGATATCCAAACACCAACGTATATTGGCTCCCCCAAAGTTTCATCAACCGCTCTAGTCTTCGGTAAGTAGCTGATTTGTTTCGTCTGTACATTTTAGCACCTTGTTCACACCGCATCTTGAACGTGAAGAGATTGAATGAGACACGATGCGAACCCTTGGGATACATCTCCCCTAATTTTTTGTCACACTACAAGTTGATTGTTGTTGTGATGGTTTGTTGGGTTTTTTCAGATTAAAAACTGAAGAGAATTTAGCTCTCTCCCTGACAACCTTGTTCTTCTACCAACTTATCACAGACATTTGAAAGTCGAAGTTTAGTATCTTAACTAGTTAACCATAACAAAAAAATTTTACTGGACCAGAAAGGCATGATTTGCAAGGAAGCTATATTTTTCCCAAATGTCTTAGAGTGCAGTTATGATCAGATCTGGTTGGAAACAGGAATTTTTCCCAAGAATTTCTTTATTTTTTATTTTAAGACAGAAATATGAACTTCTCATTCAAACCCCAAACATTTAATTTTCAGTGAAGAGGACCTTGACGATGCTATTGGAAAGCTGGCAAGAGTTGACATTTTCCAATGGAAAATAAACTGCTTCTGCACACACAGAGACCAAATTCTGTTAAAAAAGAAGTGGGGCAATTCTTCACTAATAGAAAATTTCACATCATCCTTACTCACCATTTCAGTGATACCCCTATCCCAACAACTGGCTTACTTAATCACTTGGGTGTTTGCTCAAATGTACACACAATTTTTACTGAATGCCCATAATACGCACTGTACCCAGCAGGCAGGAAAGACTGGATATTTCATTTAACTGTTCAACATCTAAATCTTGAAGGCCACCTAGTTTAGCTTCTCTGTTGTTTTTTAGTTTTGGAGTTTATTTCAGCTCTGTCGTTTTTTGGCATATCAATATCTGCCTTTGCCCCTTACTCTCTGCCACTCTTGCCTTTGCTATATTTGAAATAATTTCTCGTTTATCTTTCTATCTTCAGTTACTTGCTTTTCAGCTTCCTTCTAAGTCTTGCTTGACTTTTTCCTGTAATAGTTTGTTCCTTCTATTGGATCCATTTGGACAGGATTTCCATTTTTTCTGTTTGGCTTGAGTAACCCCTTCAACTTTACCAGCAGAGGAAAAATCTGCTATTCCGATCGAGCAATTACGATTCTTTCGGCATGGTAATGAAAGTATACTGACAAGTGACTGAGCTATATATAATCATGGCCTTTTAGAAAGTGTCACCAGAAATCCAGTAAAATAAATTCACTAATACTAGGTCTTTTAAACCCCATTAGAGAGCAACGTCTATGAGATAGCCTGAACATCTCATCAGGTCGTCCAGGTTCTTTCCTGGTTTTATCTCCATGATGAGCTTCTCATTGCTGTATGTGAACTTTCCAGATGAGATTCACTCACCTGATTATTTCCCTTGGGGATGGGAAGAGCACAGCCCTAATTAGCAATCTACTTTGATATGAAATAAATATTAATTGCCTTTTTTAATCTGAAGGTGTCTACAACCCTTGCCTTACACTATTAACAAGAACCACATTCTTTTCACTTTTTTTTTTTTTTTTTAATCTGAGATGCTTGTCTTCCTGTTACTATTAAATAGGCCTTAAACCTGCCCAGGCAACGTCTCATAGTTAAAGGTTCATCTCATAGTTAAAGGTTTGTGCTGTGCTATTACTGAGTAAACACGGGGGTTTTTAGTTCCTTTCAAAGCAGTTTCAACGTGGTGGTGCCATACTATGTCTTAACCTATACAACCTGGCATTATGTTATATTTTTATGTCTTCCTTACCCATTGTGCTTTCTATGTTTCCGGTAAAGAGAGAGCTTATCTAGCAATGACAAATGCTCTGCGAGAAACAGATGCAAAGCTAGGAAGTGTTCAGACTCAAGGCATCACTCAACCTACTATCCTGACCAGGAATTCAGCATCCACAAATCCATCATACACTTCACAGTCTACTTTCAGCACATGGTATGCCACTAATTTGCCTGCGGAGTACATTTCAGGGGGGGTGAAAGTACCTAATAAAGACTGTACTGATCCAAGGTATGAAGTGCATAAACAAATCTCCATGAGAAGAGACATGAAAACGATGACAGATGTCACTTATTGCACTTAAAGGGTGACTCAAGAATGTTCAGATACTATGGTAATGAGGATGATATAAAATTCACTCATGAACAGAAACTCAAATTGTATCCTCTGTCTTGTTCAATTAATATTTTAAACTAATGCTCTGTAGTGAATGTGCTACTTTTACTATTGAAAAGGAAAAGAAAACCTAGCATCTCTCTAACAGATTAAGGTAATTTTTTTCTTCTTCTTTCTGGTTGGAAACAACCCTAACGTGGAATGATATTTATCCCATATTATTCAATTTTCTGATTTCTAGAAAAATCTGTTGGATTATATTTCTAAAATAACAACCAAATGTAAATACTCCCTTCATTTCCTTAAAAGTAGGCCAAAAAGAGTAGATATTACATACAGTATCTATTTTTTATAGTATTTTAAAATACTTCACAAAATGTTTAAGAAATATGAACTTTCCCCTGCAAAATACATAACTGGAATCAATCTAACAAGTGGCTGTTGCTCCTGCTCAACATTTAAAGGATAAGGCACCACTCATCAGAAGTGGGAGAGATGGCTTTCTAAGAAAGCAATTAAAAAATACCAGTGCAGGGGAATGGTTAATAGTAATGATGGGAAAGGGGCACGGGCCTTTGCCTTGGCATGAGGAGGCGGGTGGAAGGAAAATATTCTGCTGAGAGAAAACGAAAGTTCTCACTTCCAGTCTGGTACTGATTTTCCTCAAGTGGCCTTTTTCTTGCCCCATCCCTGGATGTCTTGCCCCATCCCTGGATGTCTTGCCCCATCCCTGGATGTAGGCTTGGAGCAACCTGGTCTAGTGGAAGGTGTCCCTGCCCATGGAAGGGGGGTTGGAACTAGATGATCTTTAACGTCCCTTCCAACCCTAACCATTCTATGATTCTATGATTCTTTTTTCTGTGCCATGTTTTCCATTTAAAAACAGTAAAGAAGCTTCCGTACACAACATCCATGGAAATCATCTTCCTATATGAAACCTGGGGAATACAACATTAGCTTTGCAACTTTCCCTCTCACTGAGAAAGTAATGGCAACCTGGTAGAAATAAGAGGCAGGCATGAAAGCCGAGGAAGGATTTTTTTCTTATTATCACACCATTGCATCTGAAAAAATTCCAGGATCCAAGCCAAGATCTTTGACACAAGTATTTGTAGCGTTGAGCTAAAATACCAAACCAAAATGCAGTCATGCTCTGTTTGCTAAGTCAGAAATCCTCCTGCGGAGTTTCTAGATTTATCTGTCTTCAGAAGATGATAGAAAAAAAGAAATCCAGAAGTTTTCCTGAACTGATACAGTTTCAGAAATGAGCATGATCTGTAGACAAGAACATTTTGCAAGGCTTTTTTATCCCTGACGTGGCAGGCATTTCACTTCAATGTTCTATTTCTGTAGCCACGGGGGATTTTTAAGTTAGCTAAAACCACTGAACACATTCTTCATAACAATGCAGTGGGTCTTTCTTGTGAAAGCAAAGCTAATCAACTACAGCATCCTGTGCTATTGATGTCAGCCAGCAAGCCACTCATGGCACTACTACATTCTCTGCTTTTAGGCCAACAGGCGTATTAGGGACTGTTTTCTCCATCTGTTCTCAAAGCAAATGCCAAGATGGTCAAGGTGTCAGAACATCCCGCTGAAAACCCGATCAAAGAAGTGACCTGAGCTGCTGTGCCAGGACTGGAGTCTTTGCAGAGACAAAATCTGTAGAAACAAAATACAACAACAAATCCAGAAAACATTTAAAAGATAATTCAACAGGAAAAATCCTGGATGGACTCGGAAGCTTTAAAGCAGAGTTTGTAACCCAAATGAATCAATGGAAGTTAAACAGTGAAAAAAAGCGATCCTTTTAAAAGGCAAAGTTAAAAACAAAAATTGTGTGCTTACCAGTGCTTGTAAGTAAACTTGAGTTCTTAAAATACATCTTTAGAGCTGGTGTTAGTCTAGTACAGAGGCATGCCATTGCCCCAGTAAAGATGGAAGCTGAACACTGTGTTGAAAACAGCACAGGACAACCCTCTGACACGGTCCCTAAACAGTCTACACACCTTAACAGCCCCAAAAGCCCTATCTCAAAAAACCAAAAGGTCTGGTAAAGGAAATAACAGGTAATATGATCAGAGAGCACTGGTTATTGCTTTGAAAAGTGTGTTAGCTTCCCACATGGCTACAGTCTAACCTGGCATTAAAGATTTTCTCATTACAGAAAGAAAGAAGAAAGCTGGAAGGAGATGTACAAACAAGATGGGTAAATGAGGCCACTCAGAGCTTGAGAAGGATGAAAGAAGAGAGGAATGGTAAAAGTGGGTGACTGACGTGGACACAGCGCAAGAAAGGAGACTACTGTCAAAGAAAACCCTTTGATGGAAGCAAAAAATCACCTGCCATGAAACCAAGCATGAGGTTTGGATAAAATCTCTCTTGAGAGCAGTATAATTTCTTGGAGGCTGGAGGAAATGATACTTAAATAGAAGTACCTGGAAAATGGGGGCCAGGAAAGAATGACAAGAGGGACACGCATGTGGATGTGCATGCGTGTCCTTGCTCTCTATTTGTACACGTTGCAGAGGCTCCTTCTCAGCTTTGGGATGCGCCAACCGCCCCACCTGGCCTGGAGAACCCACAGATCGAGCACAGAGAGAACTGCAGACAGAGCACAGCGCGGCACTGCGTGCTCCTGCTTCCATCTGATGTGTCGCCTCTAAGGAATTGGGAACTGAAATTAGGAATTGTGTCCTGGCTGAGTTCTGCCTTCCCAGGGAGCCCAGCCAGCCCAGCAGAAGCTGTCAGAGCAGGTCACATCTTCCTTTACATCCAGGTGTGTAGTGCAGCCCTGCTAGAAATGTCCATGGCTAAGCCAGCCTTCCTGACCACAATTTCATCGCCATGGAAAGAGGCAGCTGAACAGGAGGCGTGGTAGCTACAAGAGGGGAGATGACCTTCCTTTTGGCAAAAGCAGACACCACCACATCCCTCCCACTCCAGCAGGATGGCAAGAACAGCAAAGCCAAACCTGTAGGGCTGCCCATCTCTCCCTCCTTCCTTCCTTCCTTTCACTCCCCATACCGCAGCAGGAGGGCCCAGCCTCTGGCATCTCACCAGAGGCAGCAAAATTCCATTTTACAAGTGCTGCCGAGAGACCTGGGTGAGTCCTGGACTACTTTGCACAGAAAAAAAGTTCAAACTGGTTGCAAAGTCTAGATCATCCAGGCAAGCATGGAAGTTTTCAGTGAGTTTTCTTCTATACTGATAGTCAGAAAATGCCTGTGGATTCAAAGCTTCCATTTAAATGTAAAGCACCACATTTCCCTGACTGACCAGGGTAGGCTATTATGATTTGTGTATTAAAGCCTTGTGTTTTCCACCTATCGAGTGCATAAACAACAGTTTAACCTTTATCCCAAGGCATGTACACCCTTCTACTCCTAGAAAAATGAATTCATGTTTAGCAGTCAAATCAGTATCAACCTGACCTTTAAACACATCAGTGTTTCTTGGAAAAATATTATGGCTGGGATGCCTACTGTGGTAAACAATATTAGCTGCTCCAACCCATTGTCGAGCCATGCTGTGCGGAGCCTTATCAAAATAAGGGGGTGGAAATCAGCAGGGACCGCAGATCTTCTGACAGACTCCACAGGATATGAGGAACAATGTAAATGCAACAGTACTGGCAGATATATTTCTATATTACTGTTCCAGAGATAACAGCTAAGGTGAATCATTTCCCACCACCTACAGTACTGAATTATTTCAGATTCTGAAGGGACCATATTTATTTCATTGGTAGGTAGCAATTTACTTAGCTGAAGATCATTATATTTATGTGTCTGTGAAATCCTCACAATAATTATATATTTGAGCTGTCTCAGAAGTGCTATATATATTCTCATTAGTCATGTACTTCCAAGAATATTATCTTTTTTTTTTTCCTTCAACAACCTTTGCAATCTGAGTTTGAAGTACTGCACTGCATATGAACCACGGTTCTTATAGTTTTCTTAAACTCCAGTTTAATCAAACAGCAGGGTGGCCTATATTCAAATGCAAATGCTAAGCGTGCTATGAAATATCTTCATTTCCTTAAATGACTGCAATGTAGAGCTTATTTAAAACAGACCACACTGTGCAACAAAACAGAGGAGGACATGGGAAAAGAAGTCCTCTGTTCGATGGTACTTTTGCAAAACTTTCCCAAAAAAGGTCATGGAAATGTGTAGAGCAGGGTGAGGAGATAAAGGCGAGGGGATTCCTTGGTTGCAATCCTATCTCTGCCAAGTAGTTAATTATATCTCTCCAGGGTGGAGAGAGGGCCATTTATTTTCTTCCATGCACTTCAGAAGTCTCATGTAAAAAATATTTTCAAAACACTAAATGTATCTAGATGTAAGTGGTATTCCACACAGCTGGAGGTGAATAAATCCCATGAGGATCATTCCTTTGAGTTGCAGCCCACATCGATGTTAAAACTTCCAGCCCTCAGACCTGGATGAGCAGATGATGCTTCCCTTTACCCCACAGCTCATTACCCTCTGTGGTTTTCCTGCAGGTAGGATTTTTTATTCTCTCCTTTTTAAATGCAACGATGAGAAGAGGTGCCAGGCTGCAGTTCTGGAGACTGAAGGTCTTCCCTTGTGATTCATGTTAACACTCCACCCTTTTGCAGAAAGCTCGAGCCAAAGAAACCCAAGAGCTTTAAAAATATTAATTACTTGCATCACTACACTTATTCTGTCTAGTCTCTTATTTATTTGAATACCTCCTACAAGCAATAAGAAAATGGTCTCAGTTGCATTTTCCTCTACCACCCTTCCCAAACCTAGACAGGCTTTGTGGTTTGTTTCTCCTGGTTCAGCTGATGGATTTTTAATTTTTGCTTTTTGAAAGTAACTGAGTACAAAAAGACGTTGCATGGAACTTGCGTGCAAGATGTATCAGGTCATTACAATTACTCATTAGCCCTAGACCTACCAAAATGACAAATTACAGTTAAAATAAACAACAAGGATGCGTAGAAGACTCGACGTTGTATCTCATGTATGCAGTGTAGTAGGTGACAGGGGATAAAGCAGACGCAGCCCCTGTGAGCTTGTTATAGTCCAGCAGCAATGTACCACAATGTACCACAATTACCGAAATCAGGAAGGAACAGGTTAGAGTTTAAGTTCTACCTCAGACTGTATAAGCAAAGGTTCAAGGAAAGATGAACAGTTCTCACTGCCCTTGCTGGCTCAGGAAATCAAGTAGCGAGGGAGATGCTGAGGAATATCTTGCCACGCTCTCTGGAATGTTGCTGGCGTACAGAGTTATCCTGGCAGAGCACACTTCTGCCAGAGAGCACCACCCCTGAAATGCAGCGTAGTTAGGGCACAGCCGGGCAGACCCATACCAATCATAGAATCATAGAATCATAGAATGGTTAGGGTTGGAAGGGACCTTAAAGATCATCTAGTTCCACCCCCCCTGCCATGGGCAGGGACACCTTGCACTAGACCAGGTTGCTCAAAGCCACATCCAGCCTGGCCTTGAAGACATCCAGGGATGGGGCATCCACAGCTTCTCTGGGCAACGTGTTCCAGTGCCTCCCCTCCCTCTCTGTGAAGAATTTCTTCCTGATATCCAATCTAACCCTCCCTGATTTCAACTTGTACCCATTACCCCTTGTCCTATCACTACAGGCTTTTGTAAAAAGTCCTCTCCCAGCACCCTTGTAGGCCCCCTTCAGATACTGGAAAGCTGCAATGAGGTCTCCTCGGAGCCTCCTCTTCTCCAGGCTGAACAAGCCCAATTCTTGCAGCCTTTCATCATAGGAGAGGTGCTCCAGCCCTCTGATCATCTTCGTGGCCTCCTCTGGACTCGCTCCAAGTGGTCAATATCCTTCTGATATTGAGGGCTCCACAGTTGGACGCAGTACTCCAGGTGGGGTCTCACCAGAGCAGAGTACAGGGGCAGAATCACCAAGCACTGTGCAGCAGCAATAAAGCAATGTAAGTGAAGAAGAACATCAACCGATGTTCTGGCCTGAAACGTCAGTCCCTCTTGATCACCTGCCCATCGCTGCAGTAACGTTTATTCTTCCCTTTGCCAAATACACTCCTTAGTGCAGACATTTGCCATGAAAATTAGAACTCTATCCTATTTTTAAATGAAAAGTTTCAGATCAGATCACTGAAGAATAAATTAAAAAAGCAGAACTACAGATTTTTGCATAAACCATTCTTGTAGCAAATGAAAGTCAAGCAGTAACTGACCCTGAGGAGCTCACTGCACCTTTCACCTCATACATCTAGCTATATGCATGAATATATACATATGCGTGAGCCTGCTAACTTGGGACGGGCTGCTTCTATAAGGAGTGCAGCCACACCCAGCATCTCCCATTTCTCTTCAGGTGAGCACCTACTCCCACCAAAGGCACAGGAGTTTGGGGTTTGGGGTTTTTTTTACATGCCATGGCTGTGAAAACAAGTGCCGAGAAAATGTAAACAAGCATGACTTGGCAATGAGATGTGTCCATTGTGAAACCCTTCCACAGCAAATTAATAAGCCTGAAAGACTCTCACAGTCTGAAACTGGGCTTCCTAATCTATGGTCGCTGCCACATTTATTTTATTATGATATAAAATAAACATCACACCTTTAAACTATTCACATTGCTAATAAATCAGCTCAGAGGGGATGACTCTCACGAGAGGATCGAGCCTGTGGTTAGCAGAGTCCCACAGATACACAAGAGATGCAATTACGCTAGAATAGCCAATTCTACAACTCCGACACGGCTTATTATTTGACTAGCAAACAAGGAACTTTTTCAACTTAATTGCAGCCTGGCTTTTCTACCGCTGATCTTTTTCATCCTTCTTCTCCTTTAACTTTGGCCTTCACAGAATTTTATTTTAATCCTTTGGTTGTCAATGTGCCTGTTTCTTGGGTCTGTGTTTTGTACTTGCTACATATAGGCACAGCTCCAGAATGAGGCAGTCAGGAGTCGCAGGTAAGATTTACCCCATCACAGCTCACTTGTTAGAAATTTGCAATTAAAATTAAAGGAATTTGCAGCATTCTTTAGAGCCATGCACTGATAGGGGTCCTTCAGTGCAGTGGTGCAACACCCCTGAAACCTTTGACATTATGGAGTCACTTGTTGGAGTGTTTATTTTTCGGATGCATCTTCAGCCAGTAACGATCCCTGTGCCTACGTATGGTTGATAAGGTATTTCCAACTACAGAGCGCAGCACTAAATACGTATTAGTGATGATCTGCATGATCTGCATGTGCGTGAGAAAAGCTGAGCTTCCACCAGTGTTAAAACCGGAGCTCGTGCCCCCCTGAACAGTGCCCTCACCCCAGGGAGCCGCAGGTACAGATTGCCCTAGGAGCCACACGGCAAGGACACGAGCCTGTCCTGACTGAACATGGTTGCTGTCCCCTTGGAATGTAACACTTCGATCGCCCTACACATAAGGAACAACTGATTTTCACTAATTAACAAACAGCCCTGGCACAGGGCACAGAGACCTGGCTGCCCAGGCTCTGGTACCGGTGGGAAGGGGCACGGCAGAGCAACTGCTTTTGCTAAGTGCAGGATTTGGCCTTTAAAGGTCAAGTAATTACCAGCCTTTCAGAAACATAAACTGCCTTTAAAGTCAACAAAGTAAACAAAAACTATTAGGAGATTCATCCAACATTTATCTTATAACTTGTTATCTCTTATACATGAACTCATACTGTTTGCATTGCAATGCATAAAATATTAAAATTAAAAGGCTCAGGGATTTCTGAGAGGAAAAAAGACCAAAACTGTTTTAGATTCAGAAACATTTCATCAATATGTAGTGTATTTGCATACTGGAATCAGAGACTCCTGATTATGCATGTTTATTGATTCTGGCTTTGTTTTGATTAATGATAAAATTATGATAGGTCTGGTGAGGTAGCAAGGCTTGAGGGAGCTTAGCACAATAGGAATGGTTTGTGTTTAAGAAATCACAGTTATGCAAATAAGAGGACATTCACATGCATTTTTGCTCAACCGTGGTTGTAACAAAGCTCTAAAAACATTCTCTTTTATACTCCGGATAATTTGGGGAGGCACGTTTAATACCAAAATGCTGCATAACAATTACTTTTTTCTTCATTATGAATGACTTCCATTATATCACCTTGGACAAAAGAACAAGCTTAAATTCCCACTGTGTCTAATTTATTATTACTGCTGAAGATACTGGTTTGTATCACAGTGCATACAGTATTTCTAGAAATGTATTGCAAAAAATCCTACTGCAGGAAGTTAAAGGGGAGTGGGGACAAGTAGGGAAGAAACAGCAGAACATAGCTGGCTATGGAAGTTGTTGCATCTTTGTAAAAGGGCAATGTTGGCACCTTAGCCTACAGGAAAATGGGGAGAGGGTTTCATTACCCAGTGCAAACTGTAGATACTCAACTTACAGTGCAAAGAAAATGTCAAGACTGGCTCCCTCTGTGTAGTGTACTAGGCACATCAACTGTTGTGACAGATTTTATTCGTGTCTTAGATACCAGCATTTAGACCATACACTGAATTTATCCAACAAGACACCTGCACATCAAGATAAATACAATTATCAGATGGCCTGTGTTCTGACACATGAATTATTCTTACAGATCTCAGCAGGATCTTTGTCTGCGTGACAGAGATGCCATATTGGCTTTTGAGATCTACTTCGGCAGCAAGATCAGATTCTATAGAGTTTAAATATAAGAGCAACCAGAGAATGAGAGAGGGAACAGAGGTAAGGGGGATCTCCCTTCTTAAGGTATAGTCTGAGAGCCTGAAACTGTGTTGTAGAAGGATGATATGGCCTAAAAATGTCCATTTCTGCAAGCAAGGGCTGACCCACCTGCTAACAGACCCTGTGACAACTTATTTTCCGAGCACAGTAGGGTTTGCCTTCAGTGACCTGTCAGGGCTGGGGACAACACAAGACCAGTCTTCCACATCATCCTCCCGTGACCCAAGAATATTTGCTTCCACAGCAGCGAGAGACTCAGCTAGTCACAGGGGGAAGAAGTGGGGTCAGCTGAACAGCAAGAAAGGGTCAGCCTGCCACAGTCATTCCTGCATCTGAAGGACTGGATTTGTCTTAGAAATTGTGCCTCTTAATGTCTTCAACACTTAACAAGCCGCCTTCTACTTCAGGGACTTCGTTATAGGAGATAGATGAAATGTTCATCTTAGTCTTTCAGCTCAAGGTGCTGGAAATTTTTCCCCACTTTAGGAAGAAACAGTGTTGCCCAATGGCAGCCTTCATACCACCACCCTAACAGGAAAGCAGGACTCCCAGGCTGTAGGACAGCTGCTGCTTAACAACTCCACAGGGACCTCCTGTTTGTGATTCTTAGGGGTCGGGAACTGAGCCAAGCGCACAGACTGGGGAGATCACAACTATTTTCCAAGGCGGTATTTCTGAATATATATCCCAGGGGAATCAGGAAATGAAACCTGACTAAACAGTCTGTCGGTGGGGACCTCCACACAAGCTCAGCGTGTAGGAACCCATCGCTGTAGCGGGGTCTCTCCCAGTTACTCTGCAAGAAGGGATCCTGTAAGCCATGAAAGTGCGCGTGCACGTCTCCCTCTGACAAAACAAGTTGCATTCGTTTTTCCACTCACTTGAAAAGGCGAATATGCATTGAATGGAATTTCAAATCTCAGACTTCATAAGGAAGTAGTTAACCCAGACACTAAAGCTCTTTTATATTTAAGCCTGAATATAACTTGAAGCATAAAGAAAACTGTAGCATAAATTAGCACGTATTGAAAATGAGAAGCTAGGAAAATAAAAGTTGAATTAAATCTAACTAAAGAACTAATTTTGTGAATTTACTGGATATTGTCAGTGATTAAATGAGTAACTGCAGTCAGATTACAGGCTCTCAAAGGCAAAACAACATCACAGTGGACTGAAAAATCTTTGAACTTTGTAAGCATCAAAATTGAGCAACTGGGAAAAGACATAAAACCCATGAGACTTACATTTTTCCATTTCTGTCTGAATCAAGTAGTTGCAGTTCTCTGGCATGATTGAGAGTTCACTGAGACCACTACAAAATTCACGACAGTAGATCTCACGCTAACCTAACACTCACGTATCAAAATAAAGCCCCCCTATGGTACCTATCTGTATTGCATGTTACAAGATATTTTTAAGATTAAATGTCAATTCTATTCCAAATGATAGCAAGCTTAATTTAGAATGAAAATTAATGCCACACATGCACAGAAAGCCTTCAAAGTAATGTGTAAAAGCTGACAATGTGGAGTTTAACACCAGTAACAAAAATAGGATTTAGGCATTTTTGATGGAAAGTATTCTGGTTCTGTATCAACAGTGTTCCCCCGCCAGTCCTCTCAGTTTTGCTTTTAAGTCTTTAAACCTGCTACTTAACTCCACCCATGAAATATTACACAATATGTTGATCATGCTGTTTTTTAATTTCAACTCAACTGAAGAAGCATTGCTAAAAAGAATCACTGTATCCCAGGGGAATCAGGAAATTAAACTTTATTTATTGGGTTTTGACTTTCCCAGAAGTAGATACAGCCATATACCATCTGATTACCATCTGAGGGGAGGCACAGCTTGAAAAAGAGCACTGCCAATGTGCCACTGGGCCATTGATTAATTAAGCAATAAGATGAGAAGGTCTGTCACTTAGGGTCATTAATGCATGCCTAAAATGCCATTTGAGGCATGAATATCTGGTTAGTATTATAGACCCCGATCCCCCAAGAACTTAAATCTGAGCACAGTACCTGATACTTCTGTTGGTCTGTTTGCATAGTAAGCACTGTCATTTGTAGGGATTAGAATATGCTGGACCACTTAAACACGATCTTTATTTTTGGGAGGGGATGAGAGTGGGAGAGCAGATATTCATTTTAATGTCTAAAACCCACTCCCTTTTCACAGATAGCATGGTTCGAGTTACAAAGTTTGTCTTTCATTCCACGGAATACTGAAAGGGACCATGACAACATATACACAGCCATTAGTTTCTTCAAGTAACAAGCAGGCAGGCAACTAGGTCTCTAATGAAGCTCTAAATACCCTACAGCAAGCCTACGCACAGGGAAAGAAGTGGTCAGGACTCTCCATCTTTTACAATCCTAGCTTTGAGCTGATGGAGCAGTCACCCTCAGTACAGCATGCCACAAGTTGTCATCTGAAAAATGGGTACTACTACTTAATACTTTATGGGGATTAGAGCATCGCTATTAGGGTAGCAGTTTATGATCATCACATCCCTATTTCTAGACACCCCACAGCAAGGGCAAAAATAAAAAAAAAAAGGTATTCCTAAGATTGCTCTGGTTTTTGGAAGTGGTTCTAGTCTGGAAAAAAGACCACACTGTACCCCTGCTGCCAGAGCTGCTCCACTTCGTATGAAATAGTTAAAACATTGGGCTTGAAAGCAAGCACAGGGATTTAGTTCAGCGGTCTGGGCACTCATCTGTGAGCAGGCAGACCTGAGTTCCAGCCCTTGCTTCAATTAATGTTCACTTCAAATTTAAAAGCCATACAAGGACCACGACCCACGCAACCCCCTCTCCCTGGTGGGCTAGATCGCCATGCTCTCTCATGTATACATGTGAACCTTCTCTTGTTGCTTTAATGAACATCTAAATATTCCAGGCACATGAGACAGCTTCAGGAAGAGGAAAGTAAAGAAAACTTGCACTGTTGTGTAATAAATCATAAACCTCTCCCTGAAACAATGCAAGAACACAGGTCAGAATAGAACCTGTTTCACCTTGGGTGTTGTAAAAATTAAGCTCAGACATGGTAAGAGCTGTACCCACTGAAGAACTGGATGTGTTTCAGCATTCACCCGGTTTAAAGCCTAGTGGTGACATGAGAATAATTAATTTGTGGATCTTTTTCCCAATACAGGTTTGAACGCAGTGCTGTCAAGACTATGGCACTACAGATTGTCCAGAAGTAGCTTTTTAAGCACCCATGAAGACTTCTGGGACTTGGGCACCTCCAGCATCTGCCACTAGATTAACAGGAGTTCAAATACATAGTCTCTGTAAATTCTACAGTTTCTTTCCCCTTTTGCTACAGAACAAGCTGCATAACCTCAGAAAGACGGAGAAAATGCAAGCTCAGACAGCTTTGCTATTTAAAAAAAAAAAAACAAATCACGAACAACTGTTTTACAGACTGTCCAAAGAGATGATTTCAACCCATTGCCTTAAGGTTTTGAGAATCACTTCCCATGAACAGGCGGAGAGCTGTTAGTATTCCCTCGGTACTGTAGGCTGAACCAGGAATCCTGTGACCCACTCTGGGCTGCAGAGACACAGGACAGGATCCAGCCCAAGTAAGATGGTCAGAGGCACGTGACTTGTGAGGAGAGGCTAAGGAGGTTTGGGTTGGTCTGGTGAAGATGAGGCTAAGGCCCGTCTGGGACCACTCGAGAACAGTTAAAAAGGCGATGCAGCCAAACTCTCGGCAGGGGTGACCGAGAGCAGACTGGGAGGTTCGGGATGGATAGTAGGAAAACATTGTTCTCTAGCACTGCAGTGCTGGAACAAGTCACCTGGAGAGGTTGTGCAAGCCCTCTCTTTGCAGGCTTTCTAGACTCAAACCAACAAAGCCATGGCTGAGCCTATCCTGTGCTACACAGGTCTGGCCTGCACGGGAAGCTGGATGAGGCGTGTCCTGGAGGTCCCTCCTGAGCAGCCCTTCTTTCATTCTAATGGGCTGTTACGTACCTATTTCAAAGCACATTTATTTCTGTACACCATGTTTAAGAAATGGTAGTTTGAGATATTTCACTTCCAGGTGAATATAGTGAAGTATAAGATACCGTGATCAGACAAGACAGCAAGCTGATAACGTGCTGTTCGTAAATGCTACACAGCCGCCTGCCTGAATCATAAACTGGTGCTGTAATGGTTCGCTCACATCCACTATTGCCATACATCCAAATTAAGGCCAGTTAGGATTACTTCCCTGTTGAGTAGGCTTCCCTTTAATTAGATATTCCAGAGATAATGTTTTAAGAGCTCATGATTTTATTCCTTTGTTGGGGAGGCAGGCATGAACCAAGAAATTTGGGATGAAACAGCTCTATATTGCCCTTTCCCACTCCAGAGTGGAATGGGTCTCTGTACTTGCCATCTACTGCTGACTAGATAATGCAGCAGCAGCCAGGGTGAGGTTAAGGAGTAATTTAAAAAAACGTTGGCAGACTCCGTTATAAAGACAGAGATGCCTAATCCAAAGTCTCTACTTAATTTTATAAATGTTGTTTCTTGTCAAGCAGCATGGCCACGGTACCAACATAAACATTTCTATCAGATACAGACAGGCCTAGGCTTTCAGTTCAACATTAGCACCATCACAGTTATACCAGTATTTTGCTCAGCTCGCGAAAAGTTAAACCAGTAGAGGAACATTCGTAGAAGCTAAGTATTATCCACACTTGAACTCCGTCACTGTACATAAATCAGCAGCAGCTTTAGCTTTAGACAGATCTCTAACAGCATTGCTATGGCTCAACTGGGTAGCCCAGGGAAGGGAAAGGGCTCATCTTCAGTGCAACATTGATATCAAGTTACTTCACTCAGACTAACCTTGAAAGTACACCCTAAGAAACAACATTTCAGCTACACGGAGTGATTCGATTATGAACACCGTGATTAGATTAGCAGCAGATGACTTGGAAGTCAAGCTGCTGCATCCCCACTGAATTACTAGCTCCACGAGCCGCAGCACTCCCACCCAACCCTCCCCACAGACCAGGCAGTTCAGGCTTTAAGCATCTTTTTAAGCTTCTTCAGACACCAGGTAAACAAAAGTCAAAATTTAAATCTTGCCTCCTATTGTACCAAAACCAAACTGCTATCGTACAAGACCAATTGTTTATCAGGGTCAAAATGACATTTCACAGGTCACAACATTTCATAAATGAAACAGCTCTAAAAGGAAAGCTGACATCGAGCTTACCAGGAGGCCACACGGTCCAAGAGACAGCAGCTTTGAGCAAGACCATCTTCTCAGATCTAGTTATCAGGAACCAGGGCAGAAAAAAGATGAAAAGAAACAAAAATGTAACCAAGTGGACACAAGCATGCAGAGACAAGCCCACTAGTGCAACCTGTCTTCAGCCAGGGCACGGAAAGAGAAGTGGCGGAGTTGCCACTCTTCAGCTCAGCCATATTGATCACCAACCTTGGCCTCTTGCGGGGTCAGCTGATGAGTCGCAACCCAGTAAGCCAAAGGAACTTGCAGCCGTCTGCCCGGCCCCTTGGTTTAATTTTTTTAATCAATTTTGCTTGAGTTGTGTGAATTTAGCTACCGTGCACAAAAGAGCCTTCTTAAGAAAGTATAGACCGTCGCTACATGGGTGTAGGCTCAGGAGAAACAACAGGGCTACGGTGGCTGCTTATTCAAAAGGATGAGGGTACAAAGCCTGTTGTGTCTGTAAAGAGGTTTTGGCTGTGTTCAAATCATTGACAACACTGTTCAAAGACATTTTGCAACAAATTCACTTGATTTTGAGGGTTTTATCAAATAAAATAAGGTACAAAAACATCCATCTGTATCAGCACCAGCTAGAGCATACCCTCTATTTCTCCAGAGTAGTGTTTGGCCGAGTTAACCCATTCTGCTGAGCCTACCCACCCCTGAATTAACTACCAGCTGGGAGCACCCTCCTGCACTGACTGGGAAACCTTTACGGGAGTTACCAGCCCTCCTCCCCTCTCTTCCATCCCCAGGGAGGAAAAAAACCCCATATTGCAAAAATATTTTAACTCAATAGCAACTTCCTCTCCAAGACATCGTAAGATTAAACAAAACTGATGGTTTTTATCCGAAGAATGCAAGGCTATGACTTTCTGGAATTTTTCTGGGGTTTTTATCACTAATTTTGAAATTCAGTGCATTGTAGCTCATGTTATTTACCCAAGAAACACAACCAGAGCATGAGCTATGTGGGAATCACCTGTTTTGTTCAACCCAGTACACTCTACTTTGGTTTGTAGGGAGGTTACATGAGGTCTCCAGTTTCTCCTCTGGAATCTTTATCAAATAGATAAACATAGATAAACTATTGAGAAGGTGTTTTAATCCACAGTTACTTTTAAAAAAACATCTATGTTTGAGACAAAATGTGAGGGGGGAAAACAAGAACAAGAGGAAAAAAAGAAATCTGGAAATCTTTCCATTGGTGTTTTATGGCATAACAAACTACAGCAATTTATTTCCCCATATCCAGTTGTAACGCTAAACCACAGATAAACATTACTAATGCAGCAAGAATGTGTTTCTTCCTTCTGATGGAGGTCCAAGATTGCCCTCTTGAGTATGCCAAACAGCATGGGGTACTTCATTTACCATGTGATTGGCACACACTTCAGTTTTGAATCAGTTTGGAGATGAAATTGTTGGCTAAAGCTCTGGAAATTCTGACTCTAGAGTTGTCAGGCAGGCTGTCTTTACTTTGAGAAAAAATAACTCTTTTTAATAACACTATGATACTTGGCTTTTTATCTGTTTTTACATTGTTCAGTGATGTTTTGCATTTCTACATACTGTACAGCCCCCCAAGAACTTTAGGAGGGGAAACTTCATTAAAAAAAGGTTGATTATTTCAGCATGAGCTAATAAAATTGCTACACATTTGGGGAAATATTCAAATACAATGTATTTTGATGGTATACAAAAAGATCACCCATTGCATGCTGATGTATCTGTTCACTGAAAGGCAGAAATCATTCCTTAACAGCTCATTTTCAAGGCAGCTCTTCCAATGGAGGGAATTCTAAGGGTTGAGTGTTTATTTTTCCATTTATTTTGTAAACAAAGGAAATTATCCCATAAACTTATGCCTTAATTTTTTTCATCAACATTATTTTGCATAGCAACAAGCTTATTTCTAGTGTATTTTAAGACACGCAGTTTGGTTTATTATGTTATTGATATTAATGGAAATGATCCAGAAGAGGAAAACACATTATTTGGAGGTCTGACTCTAATGCCTTCCATGTCCTAAAGCCCGTAAGTATTCTGGGAGCAGAGTGCCTGGAGGATTTGTTCTGAATTCACTTCCTTAGGGACATGTAACTATAAAATCAAGAGTTCTTTTTAGATCCAGTCCACCTCCAACTCAACCCTTTTTTCAGCCTTCCACTTTTCATCTGGAGCTTTTCTCCCCCTCGCTGCCAGGAATGATGCATACATACATGCACTCACATTTTGTGAGGGCACACAGGCACGCAAACATTGTTCTCAACATCTTTTCTTACCCAACCGCTGTGTTATAACCAAACAGTATTTTTCACAGCAATCTAATGTGCAGCTTCCTTTTTATCTAGTTTCTCGAATGGCTAGTAACCTGCCTCACACCCACAAAACCTGTCAGAAAAGTTTCTCTCTTACCTGAACACACAGTTTTGGCTCCCTGCTGTGGTAAAGCCTCAAGGATCCAGCTCTGTTATATACTTCTGTCAACACAGATGCTGTCAGCTGCTTGAGGTACAGCCATACCACTGATTCTGAAGCTGAAGGAGCCTTTGTATCAAGATGAGGGTCAACCAGTATCAAATGACACACGTACAATTGCTACCTCTGTTCTCCTAATAGAGGTATTTCTAAAAATATGTACAATCATGCTGTTCCTTATAATGCTCTTCTTCATTACTTTTTTTTTATAGCAATGTATGTCTTCAGAGTAACAAATGATTGTTGACTTCAATGAACTCTCAACTGTACCACCATGTTCACTTTACACACATTTATTTCATCCTCCATGTGAATATCAAGTAGTTTAGATACTGGAGAAAGGCTCTGCTGGTGATAAATCAGTGATATAAAGGTGTTTTTATGATTAAGATGACTTGCTTGGCTGCAGGTGTTTTTCCTTCTCCGGAGTGGGTTTGTCAGCACAACGTTTTTCTGTGTGGTGTTTTGGATAACGCCTACAAAACGGGCTCTCGGTGTTTTGATCATTCACAAAGGATGTCTGATAAATGGTTAAGCCATCCTCGTTGCTAGGAACTGATTCATGAGCCCAGAGGAAGAAGTTCTGTGAGTTGTGTTGCCGTTTCCCTGGTGCCACCTTCCTCCGGCCCATACTCTATTAAAAAATAAATAAAGAAAAATTCATGTAAACATATGACTTACAATCACAGTTTCACAGATGAATCTTGTAGCAGTCACTACCCCACTGGGAAGTTAACGAAGCTGTTACCACAGTGATTTCAAGAACTCATGGCTGATCTTTAGCAAGTTAAAAATAATATTGTCAGACTTGCCTGTATGAACATTTCTGGTTGCATATATAATGGGAAATCTGTTGACCTTCCATCTCTTAGTACTAATAAACCCCGTATACTTTGCATTTCTGTAGCATACTACGAACTGAAAGCTGTACTCAGCTAAATTCATCTTCAGAGCAACCCAAAGAAATAGGTTAATAATATTATGTTCAGACTGCAATAAAGAAACTGAGACAGACCATGAAATCTCAGTCTCCAAAACTAGGCCTACGTGTCCAAACACAGAGACGGAGCCTGGTTTTCACACTCCACAGCTTGCAGGAAATTTATTTGGAATTACGGTTGATCAGTCTCTCTAAAACTACGAGACACTGCACAAAGTGCCAGAAATGGAGGTTAACCAGTGAATAATGAATACCAAAAAATCTAGGCCTAAGAGAGCCCAAAATCAGACCAGCTTTCAGTATCACAACTCGCTGTTTCCTCCTCTCTCCACTCCACTGAACTCCACTATTTCTGCGGCTGCCTAGAAAGATGTCAACAATCTAAGAAAAGTGGAAAAAACATGACACTGTGGAACATACCGAAAAGCCCAAATGAATTTAAATTCTATTCTTCTGCAACATACAGCCAAACAGGTATATTCTAAAAAGGTGTGGATAGGAAAATAATACATGCTGGAGATACACTGAGGGTTTCCTATGGATTTTGGTTAAACTATGATAAAGATAAGAGTGAACCAAATATATGGGACTGTGAATTATGAGTGGCTGAGACCTCTACAGAAGTTCATCACAAGGCCAATCACTTTTAGCAGACTACTAGGACATATGGTACAGGGTACAAAACTACGTTAAGACATTAAAACCAGGCCCACTAGAAAATGCCTGTCAGAGACCAAATCATGGGGGTTTTGTTCCCCTTGAATTCTGCCACTCTCAGTGACCACACGTGCTGCTTTACAGCTGTGCCAGCCCCAGAGGAGTCCCATCCCTACATTAAGAATAGCATGTTTTCCTTTGTTGTTTGCATTTTCCTCTTCTCATGATTTTTAGCATCTCTAATTTTTACAGGGGAGAGAAGAGATACTGTATTTAATCTCTGGCAGACTGAGAGATATGAAATTGCTTGATTTTCAGTGCTGGGTGCTTACAAAATCAAAATACTCCCCTACATTCTGTAGAGAGTGTCTGTTGTCATGAGAAGAAAACGGGAAATTGTTCACTGCTTTCTGAAAAACAGAAATTATAGAAAAAATGAATTTTCACATACTTTGTTTGGAGTCTACTAGTCTTAGTTCTTCTGTTCTGACAGATGCTGAAAATACAGCTGCCTATGTTCTAGCACAGAAGTAATTCATATATTAAATCTTCAACTGCACAAAATTTTATGTGGACAATGCAGACCCTCTGTATTTTTTTTAATTTATTTATCTATCTATCTATCTATCTATTTACTTCCTCATCAGGATTTGTGTTCCCTTGATTTGCTGAATGTGTAGAAGTGTGAATTTTCAAATAAGAAATGCTGCATTCCGTCTGTAAGCAGCAAACAACTAGATACATGTCAGGATCTCCTTGTTTGATTCGGTTGTAAGCCTAAAGCTAATTAAAATGAAACACAAAAGGGACCTCAAAACTGAATTAATCTATGATTTATGTACTGGATGTCATGTACACTGCTTGTTGCAGGGGAAGTGGAGGAGGTATTAATTGCATAACTAATTTATAATCTCATTCTTCAACATAATGTTCATCCAGTCTCTGAAATGAAACTAGAGTTTAGAAGAAGAAAGGACAGCTGCAAAAGAACTGTTTCAAAAGTAATTTAACAGATTTTATTTTCTACAAGTATGTTTACTATATATCATTGCAATATTATAAAAATAGCTAAAAACTGAAAACTCTTCTGGACTGCCTCTGTTCTTCCTCCAGCATTATTTTTCTGCTTCATGATGAGAACTTTATGGTTTTTATGTAAATACTCCAGCAATTTTTACTTTTAACATCGTGAAAAACATTTTTCATCTTCCAACTACGATATTCACCTCCAAACAGAAGAGCAACTTTTAATGTAACACAATTTAAAAAACGTGTTTCAAGAGTAAGTGGATTTTATGAGATAAAGTCTGAATCAGTTCTAAAGATAAATACAACCAGAGTCCTGATCCAACAAGAAAAATCATTAAATACAAAATCTGCCTGCACAGAGTCGGCTGCACGATCGTATCTTAGGGTGTTTGGTACACCAGACATATTCCCTACCTTTTTTTGGTATGCGTCACACGTTCACTTGTTTTCTCATACAGATTCAACCTGGCTAGTTCAACGGATAAGCAAATGCAACCGATACATTCTCATATGTGTGTTTAAAAAGAAGCACCTTCTAAGTCTGTGAAATGTAAGCCCTACTAAAATATCACCGCAATTACACATCAGTCTTAACATTTTTGGCATAGTGTTTATTACTGGAGCCTATACGCTGCAGGGAAATTGAAAACCAAGGCGGCACATAGTGAATACCATCTCTTGGAAGGATTCCCCATAGTAACTAATGTTTTTAAAAAATCCATTACAGAATAATTATAGAACTATCATGAAGTAAGAAATAAGAGGTAATATAAGCTTAAACAGTACTATATTTCTGAGAAAATTAATTAACCTCACAGCCAGCGAGTTCCCTCATACACAGAGATTAGAGACATTCAGCTTCACATGCAGTGAGCTCCCAACACTCTACCAGCACTTTTTAAAAACGTCACATAAACTTCCTCCGATTGTTCCTGCGACATCACATTTTAGCCCTTAATGCATCTTTGCAACCCCACCGCTGACCTCATTTTAATTCTTCATTTGTGACAGATCGGAATTCCATTAATTCTTTTCAGCAGTGAAGGGCTGGTAAATACAGGGCATAAAACATCTGGTAAACTGTCGTATCAGTGGTGATAAAAGGTCCATCTAACCCGGTTCTGCTTTTCAGACAGTGGCCAAGGCCAGATGCTCTCCAGGAAGGTATAGGGAATATCACCATAACGTCTACTCATGTTACAGCATAATCTTCTCCTTTTCGCTAGCCCCAAGCTTCCCTTTTAAATATTCCTTCCTAGCCCATTTCTGCTCTTCATTATAGCAAACTCTGTGAAATGAACTCAGTATAATTGCTATGCTTATCGAAAATGGAACCAGAAAATGTTCTGTGCACAAAGTGGGTGGGTAAAGCTCACTTGGGGAATAAGGACATGAAAACGTGCTCATGAAATTGTAACATTTTAAATACTCGTGATTTTAAAATAGTGTATTTTGTTTCCAAAATTGTCCCAAAACTCTTCATTTTTAAGCAAGCCTTAAAAATGTTTCAAATGGGAAGCTTCTAACTTTTTGATGATCAAAAAACCGAAATCATTTGCCTGAATATACAGAATTTCTGATATTCAATTCAAAACAGATCATCAAGTTTCAATTAAATGTTCTTACAGGCTTTAGACACAGGTTTGAGACTGAGATCAATCATAATATATTTGGGCACATAACTGTGTCTCAAACAGCTATAGTAGCTAATGAAAGGGAAAAGTAACTGCTGCTGAAAATCAGCAGAAACTACAGCAGGCCTTTGAGTATCCAAAATTATAAGTGAGTAACAACAAAATATGTTTCTTCCTTAGCACAGCTAGCAATCATTTTACTCCCTGAGGCACAAAGTCTGTCAGTCCTCACGACTGCTTTGCTAACTACTCTAAGTGCTATTCGTGTAACTCAGCAAGTGATATCTTGCAAAAAGGAGCTCTATAAATTGACTGTTCTGCCACGGGAACTCACCTGCTCTCGAGATCTGTATGCCTGCGGCAATCTGTCCTCAAGACACTGAGCTGATCCTGAGTTCTGGACCTGTTGTAGTGCAGAGCTTGTGGTTGACTCAGCTTGACTCTGGCATATTCTGTGAGCAAACTAGAAAATAATGGAAATCGTGACTTATTAATAATAATAATAAAAATATAGCCGCCAACAACAACAACAAAATCTGATCAGAAATATGGGCAAAATTTTATTTTCCTGTTTATTTTTTATTATTTGGATTGCAGCGGCACCTAGTGGCCTCTGGAAAAATCAGGAGCCTCCCACACACAACACACCCACTACCCATAAAGATCATACGATGTGGATCAGTATTTCTCCAGGAACTTTAGAAAAACTGTTTATACAGTGAGAATCCATCTAGCAAAACCACTTATGCTATTCCATCTCTTTTTCTCCCCCTGCTGCTCCTGCTGTTGTACTACCGTAGGTTTGAAAGGTTGGAAAAGCACGAAACTTTTGGGGAACAGCTTGGCAAAGCACCAGGCCCACGGATTCAGAACAGCCTGTGCCAGGCATGCCTGGCAGTGCCCTGGGGTCCCAAATGTGCCAGCCCGAGGGCTGCAACACTTCTGGAGGTGAGAACTGATGCAAACGTCAGCTGGCATTTTCCAGAAGACAATCAGCTCGGGTTATGTGCCAATTAAGAGACCTGGAATGCTGGGACAAACAATCTTGCCAGTGTTTGCTTCGTTTGGATGCCTCGGGTGGCTTTGCCTCACCACCAGCAGGAACGGGAAACCTCGTTCCTGGCTGAAGGCCCCCTGGCATGGCGTGG
>NW_010228172.1:0-220 GCF_000690775.1 Eurypyga helias
AAACACCCCTCGCAGTCCCAGGCACCGGCACAGACCCCCCACCCCAACCTGCGCAGAGGGTGCGACCCCGAATGTGCCACCCCGGTTTTCTCCCCTCCCCACGCTCATGGCCACGGAGCCGTTACACGGGCCAGAGGGTCCCGGGGGGTGCAAAGGCGCTTCCTGGGGTCGTCCAGAGCATGTGGGGCAGATCCTGGGGCGAAGGGTTCCGTGGGGTGCT
>NW_010228172.1:251-1580 GCF_000690775.1 Eurypyga helias
GGAAGTGTTCAGGGGGTTGCCCAGCCCCATCCCCCGCAGCCTCTTCCGCAAGCTGGCGGATGGGGATTGGGAATATGCTGAGCCGGCGGGTCAAGGAGGCTGGTCACCCGTGGGGTGTCCCACTGGTCAGCGCTGCCAAACACCTTCCTTAGGGACCTGGGTGATGGGGAGGGAGCACCCTCGGCAAGCCTCCCGAGCTCAGAGGGGTGTCTCCACACCGAGGGTCGTGCTGCCGGCCAGGGGATCTGGGCAGGCTGGAAAAATGGGCAGAGGGACCTCATGGAGTTCATCCAGGGGAATGCCAGGTCCTGCCCTTGGAGAGGGACAACCCCCGGCCCTGGTACCTGCTGGAGAGCAGCTCCAGGGAGAAGCCCCTGGCAGCCCTGGGGGGAAGTGACCTGGGCAAGCAGCGGGCACGTGTCCTTGGACTTGTGGCCACCAGACCCTGGGCAGAGCACTGAGTGGGGCAGGAGCTCCCCCTTTGCTCCGCTCTACTGGGACGCCTGGGGGTGCTGGGCCTGGTGCTGGGCTTCCCAGTGCAGGAGAGACTGGGACATACTGGAGTGAGACCGGTGCCGGGCCACTGCAATGATGAAGGGTCTGGAGCAGAGGCTGGGAGAGCCGGGGCTGCTCAGCCTGGAGAAGAGATGGCCCTGGGGGGATCTTATCCATGTGTGTACATCCCTGGGATCTATCCAGAGGCACTGGGCACCCTCTCCCATGCCCCTCCTGCCCCCCCACCGTAGGGTTCAACGTGGAGACCGTGGAGTACAAGAACATTTGCTTCACCGTCTGGGATGTGGGCGGCCAGGATAAAATCCGACCCCTCTGGAGGCACTACTTCCAAAACACACAGGTACGTGGAATGAGGGCAGGGATAAACCAGCAGTGGGGCTGGCTTGGGATTCCTGGGAGCTTGGGGCCGGATCCTGCCTGAACTGGGGGTGGTGGCAGGGAATGTGTCCTGGTCCCCAGCGTGGGGCGGGGGGAGAGGGAGCAGTGGTGCCCCCGGGATGCTCTGGCTCTGCCAGGGTGCACCGGGAGGGCAGCGGGGTTGCTCCCCTTTGGGTCTGGGGGTGCCTGCAGCCCACCTGGGGTGTCCCCCTCTTTGCTGCCCGCTCCAGCCTGGCTTCTCCCGCAGGGTCTCATCTTCGTGGTGGACAGCAACGACCGGGAGCGAGTGCAGGAGTCCGCCGACGAGCTGCAGAAGATGGTGAGTGAGGCGGGGGGTGGGATTCGGCCTGGCAGGGAGCTGGGCATCCCCCAGCCCTCCCCCGGCTTGCCCAGCAACATCTGGGTGGGTGTGAGGTGGGACCCAGCTCCGCTCTG
>NW_010228172.1:1650-2195 GCF_000690775.1 Eurypyga helias
TGTGGAGCGATGGCAGAGGGGTAAAACTGGGCGAGGACACGCGATTCGAGGTTTGCCGGCGGCAGGGCTTTGCTACCCAGGCACCCAGGGCACACGGGGTGGGGGTGCAAGGTCCAGAAATGACATCCAAAAGCCCACCCGTGCGGCGGGGGTTGTTTATTCCTCGGTGCGGCTGCCTGGGGGGTCAGAGCATCCTTGGGGAGGGACACTGGCGCATGGCGGAGTGTGTCACAGCCCAAAAGCGGGAGAAGGGATGGGCAGATGCCTGCTGCCTTATGCTGTCCCCACGGTGTCACTGTGCCCCCCGTTCCTGGAGGAGCCCCTCCACCCCTCCAACGTGGGCATCCCCTCTCCGAAGGGCATGGGTGCTCCTGGAGGGTCATCCCAGTGCCACCGTGAGGCAACCATGGGGGTCAGGAGGGCAACCAGGATACCGGACACGAGCGGAGAAGCTGGAGAGCCCTCCCGTCTCTGGGTCTGCCCAAGTTGGATCTTGCTTTGCCGGGGTGCCGGCACCACGGAGGCTCGCCGAGAGCTCGCCAATG
>NW_010228172.1:2257-2667 GCF_000690775.1 Eurypyga helias
AGCTGCAGGAGGACGAGCTGCGGGATGCCGTCTTGCTGGTCTTTGCCAACAAGCAGGACATGCCCAACGCCATGGCGGTGAGCGAGCTGACCGACAAGCTGGGGCTGCAGACGCTGCGCAGCAGGACCGTGAGTGACCGGCGTGCCGTCCCCGTCCCTCCGGGGAGGGAACCGTGGGGCCACGGGGCTGCTCCCGGGGTGCACCGGGCTGGCAATCTGCAGAGCCCAAAGCCCCTGTCCCCCTCTCCCTCTGTTCTGCAGTGGTACGTGCAGGCAACGTGTGCGACCCAGGGCACGGGGCTCTACGACGGGCTGGACTGGCTATCGCACGAGCTCTCCAAGCGCTAGCTGCACCGGTGGCACAGGGACCAGATGAGCCGGGAACGCCTCTTCCAACTCCTGTTTTCGTTG
>NW_010228172.1:2829-3555 GCF_000690775.1 Eurypyga helias
CGGCCGCGCAGCGTGCTGGCCCCCCCTCCCCCCCTGCATGTGCCATCTGCGACAGCTTGCCCGGACCTACGGGGGTGGCATGTCCCCAGAACATCCCTGCTCCTCGCCCGGAGACGTCGGTGGGGGCCGTGCGGGGCTGGGAAGCAACCCTGCTGCTGCGGAACAGGAAGGATTCTCCTTTTTATCCTTTGATAAACTTTATAGTTCCCTTCCCCTCGGGGAGGGGGCGTATGGCTGCGTAACGTGCTGTTGTATATCGAGTAATTAAACGCCACCACTTTGTACCCTGTGCCCGGCGCGTTTCTGCCTGGCTGCGGGTGCCACCCCGCTCCCCGACGTGCCTCTCCCACGAGCATCTCTGGATTTGGGGGTTTGACCCTTAATAAACCCCTGCATGCGCTACGCCGGGACGTGGGGGTTGGGGAGGGGGCTCCAGCGTGCGTTTGCAAGCTCGTTTTGGGGCCTGACCTGTTTTATCGCCACCCCAGGGTGCTGTCGGGGTTGGCGTGGCCCTGGGGGGGCTGGGGCCATGCTGGGGGGAAGCTCCGCGGGGTCAACTCGGGGTTCGTGCCGCAGGAGTGCTAATTGGGTTGCAATTAGCGGGACTGGGCAAAGCCAAGTGCTGGGCGGCTCAAGTGCTCTGGCAGCGAAGGGCTGAGCTGTGGGCACTGGAAGGGGGAGCACAAGGGTCCTGGGGGCTGCCTCCGAAAAGCCTGAGGCAGGCTG
>NW_010228173.1:0-363 GCF_000690775.1 Eurypyga helias
TGCAAGGAGAAGGGATGGCAGTGCCCAGGGGGCCGATGAGAGCAATGGCAGGACTGGGCAAGTGAGAAATTGGGTTGTTCCTCCAGTGTCTGTCCTCCAGGAAGAGCTAGTCCCACCCATCCTGACTTCATTAGGACACCCCCTGTATCAGTATCGATTGGAGAATGCTGCAATCACATTTCAAATTTTTTAAAATACTCTTTAATTAAATATTCAGTGAAAACTTCCCTTTTATGTCACTCCAGAGACCTCTCCAATTAGCTCTCCAAGACTTGAAGATTGAAAAAAATAATTGGAAGAGACATTTTTGCATTTTAATGAGTCCTATGGTGTATTTAGTGCTGAGACACTGAGAGGAGTGCT
>NW_010228173.1:998-1714 GCF_000690775.1 Eurypyga helias
CCGGAAACACGAGTGCTCAGTGAGACAGGGGACCTGCTTACACAGGACATGGAAAAGGCTGAGGTACTGAATGACTTCTTTGCCTCAGACTTTGCTAGCAAGTCAGGCCTTCAGGTATCTCAGGTCCAAAATAGTGGTGGGAAAGGTTGGAGCAAGAAAAATGTACCCTTGGTAAAAGAGTATCAGGTCAGGGAACATGGGACAAACTGGCCATGGACTGCTGATTCATAAGTGTCTGTGCCCTGATGAGATACACTCAAGAATGCTGAGGGAGCTGGCAGATGTCATTCCAAGACCTCCCTTGAATATCTTTCAGGAATGATGGTGACTGGGAGAAGTGCCTGGCGAGAGGAGGAAAGCAAATGTCACCCACTTCTTCAAGAGAGGCAAGAAGGAGCAACCAGGGAACTACAGGACTGTCAACCTTTTCTTGATCCCTAGCAAGGCAATAGAGCAGCTAATCCTGGAAACAATTGTCAAGCACTTTAAGGACAAGAAAATCACCAGGAGTTGTCAGCATGGCTTCACCAAGGGGAAATCATGCTTACCGACTTGAGAAACATCTACGATGCAGCGACAGGCCTGGTAGATGAGGGGAGAGCAGTGGATATTGTCTGCCTGGACTTCAGTCTTTCTTGTCATCTTTCTTTTCCCTCTTTCCTTTCTTTCCTTTTCTTTGTAGAAATGCTTCAATAAGAGGCCACAGCACCTACCAT
>NW_010228173.1:1888-2091 GCF_000690775.1 Eurypyga helias
TAAGTGAGCACTGGATTAAAATGGTTTGTATATGAATTAAAAATGACATACACAGGTTCAGGGGAGTTGAACCCACACTGGGGTAGTGTGGTATAGACTAGAGGAAGAGGGTAAGAATGTTCCTCCCGTTGAGTCACGAGACCCAGAGTGGATACCCTCGCTTTATAAACTCCTCAAGGAGAAATCTAGGAGTGGCTGAATCT
>NW_010228174.1:0-377 GCF_000690775.1 Eurypyga helias
AGAGCCCCCCCTGGGGCCAACCTGCCCTCCTCACCTCGTAGATGCCGCCGAAGAGGGAGAGGAAGCGGCTGAGCAGGGCTGCACACATGCTGGCGATGTGGACGAAGGGACCCTGCGGGAACAGCAGCGGGACTGAGGACGGTGCCCCCCACCCTGACTCCCCTGCTCGCCCGGCCCTGGGCACTGCCCTTACCTCCTTGCCCAGGGGCATGCCGCTGCCCAGGGCGCACGTCAGCCCGATCACCTTGGCCACGAAGGTCTTGAGGGTGAGGTACTCCTTCAGCACCACGCCACGCAGGATGGTCTTCATCTCAGGGATCCCTGAGCCTGGCACCGTGGGGACAGCCCTGATCCACAGCTGTGGTGGGGGGACACTG
>NW_010228174.1:497-707 GCF_000690775.1 Eurypyga helias
CACTTCCAACCCATAGCCCTGCAGGGACCCCAAACCCATAGCCTGCAGGAAACCCTCCGAAGACCAGCTCATAGCTCTAGGAGGACCCCCAGGATGCACAACCCCATGTCCCAGGAGGACATCCAGCCCATAGCCCCCAGAAGACCCTCTGAAGAATAGCCCATAGCTCTAGGAGGATCCCTAGGACCCCCCCAACCCCACGTCCCTGAG
>NW_010228175.1:0-21810 GCF_000690775.1 Eurypyga helias
TCCTGACTGAATCCAGCACAGCCATATGTAGGAAGAAACCTTTTAGCAATTCTTTGATCATTCTTTTTTTTTCCCTTGGTTTGACAGAAATGAAGGAAAAGGTGATGGAGATCTCTTAGGTGAACAGAATCTCTTCCCCTTCAACGAGCAGTTCTTGCTCTTCAAACCGCGTCTCCATCAGCGAGCTTTACCGTGTTCTTCAGAACGATGAACTGTTGGTTGCTGTAAATGATAGTGGTGTTACAACTACTCGGGTACTAGTACTAGTCTTGAACACCTGACTCTACCAGTGTCTCCTTAAGGACACCTGTGTCCATACTGATGCTCCGGTACCCTCTGGAGGAGCATCAGAAGGTGCAGTAAGGTTAATTGGTGGCAGTACATCAAGAGAACGGTGCAGCCTTTCTTCTGTTTAAGAAAACTGTTGCACTTGCACTTCCCTCTTACATTAAATTCCCAATGCCATTATGTCCACTTACAGAAATTACCGGAATATTTGCATGAGCATTTAGAAGCGTAATTAATTTTTGCATGCCACTTAATACTTTTTGTAATAATATAAACAGACCCCTTATACTTTCAAGGAAAGCATCAGTGAAACAAAGTAATGGCATGAGGAGGGTGTGAGAGTCCAGAGCTCCCTTTGCCTGATCAAACCATGTTTGTTTAAAAGAACCTTCTGGAATGTACCAATGTGAAGGGGAGAGGGGGACCCCCCACACAGTAATCTTACAGCCCTAGTGAATAAGAGAAGGGAAATAGTGAGGTTTCAGGGTTCGGTGTTTGTAGAGCTCTGAAGTAAACTTTGTAAGATGAGTTAAGAAGGGAAGTCTGTTCTAGGACATGCTCCAGGCGAGACAGTCTTTCGCCCTTTCTGTAGCAAGGATCTCCATTCCCCAGATACTAGAGAGGAAGTTCTGCTTCCCATTCTGTTCCACAACCCACGGAAAGGCTTGTACCAAAGCTCGTGACCGTGGCTCACGCGTAGCTGTTGGCACACGCCTCCTGGAACAGTTGGTCAGACCTACATTAGAAGGCAACTGCCACCACTTCTTCAAAATCTTGCAGTGGGGGCGTGGAGGGACTCGCACGGGGTTACAAGGAATGCGTCAGGCCCCAGACTGCTGTGCAAATCAACAGAATGAAGTATTTTCACTGGTAACTCACCGATGAAAGCTTTCTGAAAAATACACTGGAAGGGACAGGGAAACTTCTGTAGCATCAGTAAAGAACCACTTGGCTTTAGTTCTCACATTGCAAAACTACTAAGAAAAAAGACCTTTGATTTCCTACGACCAAGCACGACATCATACTTTTATTTCAGTGGCAGTTCAACCCATATTTGTTATGCATGTCTGATTCACAGTAATTGAGCCAGATGTCCCGAGTTATCCATCTTGTGACCTTGACACAGTGCCCTACTAAAAGCTGGAAATACACCAAATTGGTATCTTTCAGGGGATGAATTTTGTTCAAGTAGAGAATGAACTTGGACTTCTGGAAAATGCATGTATTGAACAGGGCCTTCTAGTTTTTTTAAGGTTTGTAGCTCAAAAGCAAGACACATCTTGACTGAGATGTAAAAGTTCTTTAGGACCTTGCCTCCCTCCAGGTTCTCATAATTCTCTTTAATAATAATCAACTAGAAGGGTGAATTTCAGATTTCCAGACTGCACAAAGGATTTATTTTTCTAAGTGTGATTATTAAAACCAGCAGTAATGTGAATGTAAAGGGGAAGATGAGAAGCAGAGTATTGCAAACCACGAACAGCTTCTGAACTGTTTTGGCATAATACGTATGAGATCGGGTTTAATTTTTTTAATTTAAATTTTTTTATTCTTTGTAATTGTACGTTCAAGGATCCAGAGGCCTTCAAGGTATTCACAAATAAAAAAAGCAATCCCTGAACTATTTACTTTCACCCTGTGTGAGCATTACTGTTAAAGGTAAGGGAAAAATAACAGCAGCATGTGAGAATTAGGGATCCCCCCAGATACTGTCTGTCCTGTTTTACAGTTTCCAATTACATGGAAATTATTTATTTTATGATGTCTGTGTGACTGCTTTGTAGAAGAAACCTACTCTGCAAATTACAGCGGAAATCACTTGACCATTCTGTTTCTCTAGCCGTACTTGACACGCCGGTTGGCAAACGTTGCACAAAATGGTCACCGTTTACGTTCATTAACTCCAGCAGTTTCACTAATGAGAGTCCCTCAACAGGCAGAACTGTGAACCGAGTAGTGAAACGAATAAAGACACTTCTTTCATACCTCAATTGCTTATATATTACTTTTTTCTGCGACAAGTAGCAGCCACCCGTTCTGAGCACCCTTACCGTGACTTCAGTCCTCAGAGCACGCAGAACACGCTTTGGGATGACGGAGCCAGGTGACGCAGCTTGACTGTAACAATCCAAGTCCCAGCACAAAAGCGTTTGGGTTTTTTTTGGAGAATTCTAAGTAACTAATGCTTCTGACTCGCCAGCATCTGGAATGGTCACCATGAGCCTTGAGGGTACTTATGGGCATAAATATAATTGAGGTTGTCCACCCTTATTTTAAGGCAGGGCACCAGAGGCGAAGCGGCGATCTCCAGCTGCGTTAGGGTCTGGGGGACAGGCTAATGCGCAGTTACGGTACGGCTTCCTCCCTCTCCATCTGCGTATCACGGGCGTACGTACACACAGCTCATCTACCCTGAGACACTTCCTTCTGGGAAAGTTTCAAGTGTGGAATTTCTCTTTCCAGGCCAAGTGCTGTTAGCGCTTCAGACCGGTAACTAGCACTGCGACTCCTTTCAGTTCTGAGGTGCTGAGGAGAAGGCCCTGAAAAGACTGACGTTTGTCCAGCTCCCGAACGGCCTTAAGGCTGTTAAAAAGAACAAGACCCACCAGCACCATTTCCTTCACTTTGCAGAAACATTTATTTTTACCCACAAGGCAAAACCGTAGATGTACTTGATTTTAAAACTACTGTTCTCCTGCATACACATATTAAAAAGGTGTGTTTTTTAAAAAGCCAGTTTTCAAAATATTAAAATGTATATTTAAAAAGTAAACAAAATCCATCTCTAGAATTTTGCCCATAGGGAAAAATATGTAAATACAGATAACTCATGTGTGACTTGCTATTAACTCTTGGATCCAGCTATTTTTGTAGCTTCTTTTTCTTCTTCTCTGGTTCACTCTTGCTGCTTATCGCCGCAGATTTATTTGTGGGCGCATCGTTTCCTGGTATCTACAGTAAGAAAAGAATTAGAATTTTAGTTTATACTCTCCTGATAAGACTTGAATTTAAGCACAGAGACCTTTTACAAACACTGTTATCAACACCAGAGAATTCTTTACTAACATCATTCTGTTAGTCATCATCAAAACCCATATCAACCCATCATGAGATCCGAGCTAGAAGACTCAGTTGCAGTAAAAGCAGGAAAAAGGGAAACAGCAGCCGTCCCCCTCCTGACTAAACTGCACCAGACTATACATGCCTTCTCCACTGTTTGCTGTGCCTTAGCAGATGCTTACAAGGAGGGGGTAGGAACGAGTGAGAGAGGCAAAAATGGGGTCTTAACCTAACAATTTTCATTTTGCTTTCAAACAATCACAGTGTTTTCTGAAGTGCTGCCCCTGTCAAGCAGAGGCTCAGGATGCAGCAAAAAGACATTTAACTTCTGCAGAAACTGGAAAACCTTGTGAAACAAATGCAAAAGAGACTTTTTCTGAGGCACAGAAGAACAAAATGGAGAAAAGACTGCACGCTTACAGGAATGACTTGTCCTTAAGGAATCACAGAAGGCTGAGGGTTGGAAGGGACCTTAGAGACCATCTAGTCCCAACCCCCCTGCCATGGGCAGGGACCCCTTCCACTAGACCAGGTTGCTCAAAGCCTCATCCAGCCTGGCCTTGAAGACATCCAGGGATGGGGCTTCCACAGCTTCTCTGGGCAACCTGTACCAGTTTCTCACCACCCTCTCCGGGAAGAATTTCTTCCTGATATCCAATCTAAACCTCCCCGCTTTCAATTTAAACCTGTTACTCCTTGTCCTGTCACTACAGGCCCTTGTAAAAAGCCCCCCCCAGCTTCCTTGTAGCCCCTTCAGGTACTGGAAGGTGCTATAAGGTCTCCCCGGAGCCTTCTCTTCTCCAGGCTGAACAAGCCCAACTCTCTCAGCCTGTCCCCATAGCAGAGGTGCTCCAGCCCTCTGAGCATCTTCGTGGCCTCCTCTGGACTCATTCCAACAGGCCTATATCCTTATGTTGGGGGCCCCACAGCTGGATGCAATATTCCAGGTGGGAAAGAGGTCATCAAGAGCATGCTATACTTTGAGAATATGGAAAGGAGTAGCACCCCAGCAGAGTGAATCAGGCTATGATGAAATACAGTTCATTTAAGTAGGGTTCATAAAACAATGGGACCAAGACAAGACACATGTATGTTCCTCTGCACTTGAGTCTATGGTCAAACACGTCTGGTTAGTGAAGATGTCGGGCACTTCAGAAGCTTGAGCACAAGGACTTCAATACCGGGTTATAAATTACATGAAAGTGGGAAGAGGAGGTACCAGCGGAACAGTCGTGTCATCGTATCAGACTAAAAAAGGAATACAACCCCCCATCAAAAGCTGAAGGCTGTGGTTTTGGATGGCAAGGGCTGTGACAGGCTGCGGGGTACCTGAAAGGCTGTGAGAATGGGTCAACATGGTAACATGAAGTTACCTTCAGCGAGTGAATGTTACAAGAAGGCCCAAGACACAGTCATAGTTTCTAAGTGCCATAAAGGCCCTTTTCTTGAAGGAACTAGACAGAGAACCCTTAAAAAGGGAGAAGCAACTCTTGCCCGAGGACCCACTTAAGAGGTGACTCACAGAACCGCCCCTGCAATGCTGACCTCACTATACTTACTCAAAATGCCTCACCAGGGTAGAAGGAAAAAACAAACCTTAAAATGCATTACAGCAGCAATAATAAGGAATTGCATGAGGATTTTATTAAAGGGGGGGGGGTTACAAAAAGGTAAAATGCATTCAGGAGCGAGACGGAATTTAAAAAAAGACTTAGAGTAAGAATATCTATAGAATTTCAAGGGAACAGTTAAAAAAAAGTAAGCAGAGTGATTAGTATTACAGGTCAAGAGACATCCTTTAAGAAGTGAAAATCCTGCCCAGATGAAGAAATAAGTGCAGAATTAAGTTAAAATAAACAGGCAAACCCAAAACACCGAGGAACAGTAATAAAAATTCTCTAAATAAGTAAGAGGCAGGGAGTCCTTCCTTGCTTCTCCATCACTGCAAAGCTTGATGATCATAAAAAGGCCCGAACAACAGGTAATCTTATCTGAAGTACTTGAGAAAATGAAGACCTACATCAAGAGACCTGTTACAAATGACCATCATGAGGAAAACAACGTTGAGAACAAGCTGGGGAAGAGGAACAGTAACAGTACCGGGACTAGACAGTGTCCATTGCAGAGTTGTGAAAGGAGGTGTAGAACTGCAGGTAGCAACTGTCGGTGGGTATAAACTCACTGCTTAAAATGATTCTTGCTACTGGAAGGAATAAAAGATGCTGCGAAGTGTTGCTGTGTCACACCACACAGCGCAGAAAACGTCATCCTGTATGATCTGTGGTGTGCTCACATTCCGAATCGTGCAGGTGCTTCTGCTCCTGCCAGTTCAAAACACCACATGTGACGGGACTACAGAACCATAAAGGTCACAAGGAAGAGCAGAGATACAAAACAGTTTCCAGAAAAGGAGGAACCAATGTAGTGGCTAACAGAAGCATATAGAATTGAGTGGCGTGGGAATGGTAAACAGGAATAAAAGACAATTTTGCCGTAGTGTGGGAAATAAATAAATGTCATCTCAGACCTGTGCTGGGCACCAGGCTTGAAACAAGTAGGAGGTTAAGTACTTTGTGTGTGCGGTGAGGTGTGGAACTCACAAGATACATGGGAGCCCGAAGGGTAAGCTGGGAGAAAAGTGACTGAACAAACTCCCAGAACAAGACTCCCATCTACCGAACACACATATGTGCATCTCTACCCAAGACAGCATTTAAGCTGTAAACTGCTGGAAGCTTTGAAAGGACGTGAAGGGAATGATTGCTCTATGTGCATCTCACTCCTATACCCCTTTCCTTACCAGGAAGGAGGACTAGGAACTGATGTTCAGATGACAGTATTTTGGATTAACCAGTACGGCCATTCCCGTACCAAGGGATAAGTTAGAAATTAAACTATTAGCTTTGTTGTAGAGCAAGGTCCTTCATCAAAGTTAGTACAAGAAGTAGAAGGGAAGGGGGTGAGGGGGATGGGGTACAAGGCTGGCATTAGCCTTTGCTTTGGGTCTATTTTCACTCAAGAAAGGGATCCCCTGGGGACTGGAATCATTGCAAGAGGAGTATCCCCGAGTTAGGCCCACCAGAGCAGCTCTGACAAATGCTAGCAGGTAAGCCCAAGCAGTGGGCAGCTCAGCATGTAAACGCACAGCAGGATGGAAGGTTTCGTTCTACTACCAATTTCATTATCCCACTTTCTGAAGTCACGAGGATTGCCTTCAGCTCAAGTTAATATAGCAACAGATCATCCATTTCCAAACACGTGTAAATACTCTGATTTCTCAAATTAAAAAATAAAAGGTTTGACTATAAACAGCAAGGACTACTTGGTTATTTTGGGTTTTCTTTTTCCTCCAAGACTATGGATAATCAATTCCTGCAACCACCTGTTTACCAGAAAAAAAGTTCACATGTAACTTAATGAAAACACACAGCTGTGCAAAACACTCGGCGGGCCGGAGAGTGTGAGACCAGGTGAAAACCCCAGTGTCCCAAATGCCCTAAAAAGCTAGAATTGAAGAGTCTTAAGACCAGACACACAGTTATTAGGATGTTACAGTTATTACATCATGATGAAGAGAGAATTGTTCTACTGTGGAAGTTGTAAGACAGGACGGCCATTTACAGTCAGCAATTACACAGTTTCCTTCGGAGCCACCCACCAGTCACACAGTAATTCACTAAAACTAAAAGATCCTACTGAGCTTTGGCAGATTTTCAAAACGGAGATTTGATTATAGAACCATGAAATTCAAAAGATACTACTTCAGCAAATAATCATTTTTCCCATCAGTGGAAACATCCCTGATGGGCCCCAGAAGGGAAATTTAATTTAGAGCCCTTTATTCTCTTCGACAGCCAGTGAAAGCAGACCTGTTTTACTAAGAGCACAGGTAAGAAGCAATCACTGCTATCTGCTGCTAAATGATTTTTTAAATTTGGGTTAAATTTTTACTTTTTTAAAGTTTGACCACGTGCTGATTTTTTTACCATACGCTGATATGATTCTGTGGATCAAAAATCTTGTGCCTTACCTTTGGTTCTACCAACACCATCCGAATTTTCTGATGTTGGATGTTGGAAGCATCTAACATAATGCTCACTTTAACTTTATCAAATACACATAATGTTGTGTCTTCCACAGTAAGTGACGGTACCTGAAAGTTCAAATTTTGTATAAATACTCACTGTTTTATAATACTTACATTTTTATACAGATAAGTATTTTTGTAGGAAATTATTAATGTTACATGTCAATAAAAATGAACCCAAGTTAATGCCCTGAATGTTAAGAGTGTCACAATATCTCACATATACATTCTTGTGCTATCTACTCAGATAATTAGTTGTTAGAACCGTAGAATCACAGAATGGTTTGGGTTGGAAGGGACCTTAAAGACCATCTAGTTCCAACCCCCCTGCCATGGGCAGGGACACCTTCCACTTGACCAGGTTGCTCAAAGCCTCATCCAGCCTGGCCTTGAACACTCCCAGGGATGGGACATCCACAGCTTCTCTGGGGAACCTGCTCCAGTGTCTCACCACCCTCTCCCTGAAGAATTTCTTCCTGATATCCAATCTAAACCTCCCCACTTTCAATTTAAACCCATTACCCCTTGTACTGTCACTACAGACCCTTGTAAAAAGCTTCCCCCCAGCTTCCTTGTAGGCCTCTTCAGGTACTGGAAGGTGCAATAAGGTCTCCCCGGAGCCTTCTCTTCTCCAGGCTGAACAAGCCCAACTCTCTCAGCCTGTCCCCATAGCAGAGGTGCTCCAGCCCTCTGAGCATCTTCATGGCCTCCTCTGGACTCGTTCCAACTGGTCTGTATCCTTCTGATGATGAGTGCCCAGAGCTAGATGCAATATTCCAGGTGGGGTCTCACAAGAGCAGAGTAGAGGGGGAAAATCCCCTCCCTCCATCTGTTGCCCACACTTCTCTGGATACAGCCCAGGATACGGTTGGCTTTCTGGGCTGCCAGCGCACACTGCCGGCTCATGTTCAGCTTTTCATCTACCAGTATCCCCAAGTCCTTCTCCTCAGGGCTGCTTTCTACCTATTCTCCGCCCAGCCTGTAATTTGGGATTGCCAATACAAGATTAATAAAAACTCACACTTATAAAAGTCCCTCTTACCCTTCTAAATCCAACTAGAACAGATTTTAGTCCTTCTGCTCACTTCCCAAATCAAAACCCAAAGATATTTAAGAATAAACCTTAGAGAGCATACCTCGTCGTTGTATTCCAATCTTGGTGTTGGTTTATCCTTTTCGTCAAAGAAGACTGTTCCTTCTAACCCATACTTGGGAATCAGAACCACAACTGCATTTTTTCTTACAAATAATATATATGCATCTTCATTCACTACTCCTTTGTTTTTGAAGAAAAGCTGAAACAAAAGTAAAATACATGAATTAGAAAAAAGCACTACAACATTCTTTTGGATCACAAATATACTGGCTTAAAAAAAAATTCAAATACAAATCTGTTTTAATGATAATTATACATCAAATAGTAAAAACAGATAAAAAAACCCCCATAAACTGTTTATAACATTATTGTTGTATTAAGCATTCATTATACTTATAAAAATCACAAAGTAAAAAGACTCCTCAAGATGCCACTCTTCTAAATTTTTCAGAACCAGCAATGCAGTGTTGAAGCTTATCCTCAAAGAAGCAGACCTCATTCTTAATCATTCCTACAGACTTGCTTGGTTTTGCCCTGTAAAGCACAGCTCAGTGCTCCCTCTGTTCCTTTAACATCAACATGAATCGTCAATTGCTAATCACAGGATCATAAAATCTTTTAGACTGGAAAAGACCTTTAAGATCATCAAGTCCAACCCTTAACCTAACACTGCCAAGTCCACCACTAAACCATGTCCTTCAGAACCACCTCTCTTCACTACCTCCAGGGATGGTGACTCAACCACATCTCTGGGCAGCCTGTTCCAGTGTCTCACAACCCTTTCAGTGAAGAAATTTTTCCTAATATCCAATCTAAACCTCCCCTGGCATAACTTGAGGCCATTTCCTCTCATCCTGTCACTTGGGAGAAGAGACCAACCCCCACCTCTCTGCAACCTCCTTTCAGGTAGCTGTAGAGAGCAATAAGGTCTTCCATGAGCCTCCCCTTCTCCAGGCTAAACACCAGCTCCCTCAGCTGCTCCTCACAGGACTTGTGCTCCAGACCCTTCCCCAGCTCCATTGACCTTCTCTGGACACACTCCAGCACCTCAGTGTCTTTCTTGTAGTGCAGGACCAAAACTGAACACAGGATTCGAGGTGTGGCCTCACCTAGGCCTGCTGGCCACACTGTTCCTGATGCAGGCCAGGATGCCATTGTTCTTCTTGGCCATCTGGGCACACTGCTGGCTCATATTCAGCCAACACCCCCAGGTCCTTTTCCAATGGACAGCTTTCCAGCTGCTCATCCCCAAGCCTGTAGCGTTGCAGGGGCTTGTTGTGACCCAAGTGCAGGACCCAACCCTTGACCTTGTTGAACCAACTGGTTCTGGCCCATGGATCCAGCCTGTCCAGATCCCTCTGCAGAGCCCTTCCACCCTCAGGCAAATCAACACTCCTGCCCAACTTGGAGTCACCTGCAAACTTACTGACTCGACCCCCTCATACAGATCATTGATAAAGGCATCGAAGAAATCCTCCCATCTCAGAACTACTCACCTGTGTATGGAATGCAACAGATGCTCTTTGTGCATATTGAGCCATTTTATGTCGATAATTGAGATTTTTACACATATCTGCTAGTTTATGTTTATCTGTAAGTTCTGGGTAAATGCTGTCTGCTCCTATGGCCACTGCCAAAAGTCGATGTACGATAATGTCAGCATACCTGCAAGGATGAGGTGAAATGATCAATGACATATCAGAACATACTTTAAGAGAAAAAGTTTCTGAACATAATTTTGTTCTTATAAATCTTACAGATCAAAAAGGTTTGTGTAATAATGACAGTCTGCTGGCAAGTCCTTGTATTAATTCAAGATTGCTGTCTTTGCTGACCAAGTATACATTCTGCAGAGCCAGAATGAACTGTAGCAATAGAAATTCTTTACTCTGCTCTACCAGTAGAGCCTGTATTGTTGAGTGTTTGCAAAGAAGAAACCCAATTTTTATTTTTGGACTAAATAATTACGTTTCACCATGGCAGCTTAAGCTGCTCCCTCTTCCTTTTCCCATGAAGTAAACAAATTTAGTGTAGAATGGTATTTCGATGCCACTGATCTGCAGAGCATCATCACACTTCAACTTCTTGGTACGTAACTTATATTAGCACTTCAGCCAGGAACTTTTCAAACACATCTGATCGTAACTAAAATTTACTAGGACTCCTAGAAGCTCCACAAACTATGCACATAAATGCACAGGAATTTTAATCCACCTGTGAGAGATTTCCCTTGAAATGTTTCTAGGGAGCAAAATGTGACACTTATTTTCCTCAAAACTTGGATACTTCTTGGTTAACACAAAACCCCCTCCCTCATTTTCCAAGATGTACAGTTTCATTACAATGCAACGAGTAGCAAGTTTCAAGTCAGCAATGTTGTTATATGTAAAATACAGTCTGCTCAGTAAGCACAGCTCCCACCAGAAAGATGACTGTCCAAAGTCTGCTTCAGTCTGTGGCTGACTTGCTAAATGATCCCAAAGTGCGTTTCTATGCCAGAGATATGCATGAATGATGCATTTCTCATTTAAGTCTTTGATATTAGACCTTAGGAGTTGTAGACAGTGAACCTAGAAGCTTACATAAAGATGGATAACCATGTAAAGCCACTGTTGTCTCAATTGAAATCTAAAGCTGAACAGAAACAGTATTTTTTTTAAATGGACAACACGACAAATTAAAATAGAATTCATTCACAAATAAATCCCTCCTTTTTGTTCTCTGAAACGTTCCTAAAATAAACGTACCTTCTAATGGGCGAGGTAAAGTGGGTATAAATAGGTGAGGCTAAACCATAGTGATGGAAATCATTCTCCATTCCAGAGCAGAAATAAACAGCTTGCATCATGCAGCGAGTGGCCAAAATCCGCAACAGTGTATTTAGATATGGGAATTCAGGAGATTCAGCTTTGTCTAATGATTCAGCTAAAGCCTTTGCAGAATCAGTCTTAATTTCCAAATTCTGGAAGGAGGGGAAAAAAAAAAAACCAACCAGGTCAAGTACTACTAGCACATATTAACAGAGCATAAACAGAAACGTAACAGCCATGCAAACACTCTCATCTAAGCACAATGTAAACAAGTAATCAACCTTCTTGTATTTCCTCCACAAAATTATTGAAAGTTATACTTGGAAAAGTGATTTGTAAAACTATCACTGTATGACATTAAGTTTACATTAAGTTTGTTCTCCCTTTACGAGTGTTTACCAATAAAAATTCAGGTAGCGTGAAAATAATTAATGCTTTTTTCATTTCCAGTCACACAAAATAAATCTCATCGCAAAATCAGTTGAATGTTCTTCCCTTCATGTACACCTACACCACTGACAACAAAGTAGGATCCAGAGATCAAATCATGTCTGTATTATGGTAGAATAATTCCATATTTACTTTAAAAGCATAGCAAAAATATAGCGTATTAATACCTAGTTTTAATGGATCTGTCAAAGTAGTGAAAAGTCACTTAGGTTTATTAAAAGAACTTTGGTCTATGCACAGGAATTTTGCTTTCCAAATAAAATGGTACCTCAAAAATAATTTTCAGGGTACAAATAAGATCATATCATTATTGCAGTTTTATAGCAGGAAAAAAATGAAATGGGCTGGGTTTGAGCTCATGTATTAATTTTACACTGATGGAATTTGGGAATTACTCTCCTTCCCTAGGAAAAAACCACAAGGGGCTGTGGGAGGAGAGTTGAAGGGAAAGGAAATATGAATGCACATCACAGTATCTAGAAAGTTAACTTTAAAAGTTCAGCTCAAATGGGGCTCACAACCTTTGAAGAAAAGGTCTTGAAACTGAAAAAAAAAGTTTTCAGTTCAGACCTGTTAATTAAATCAGACTTGTTTCAGGCTAGATTAACCTCTAGCTGATCTAAGGAGAGAGCATAGAAAATGTAAACACGTTATGAACACACTTTCTTACTTCCTGTTCTTACGAGAGACGTAATTACAAATAGATCAGTCATATCAAATAACATCATTAATGTATGTGATCTGAAGCCAAAAACCGGCTCAAAAATCAAATGTGGCTTGGAGACGAGAAACAGCACGCAAGAGTTGCAATACAAAAGGCTTAGAGATATTTACTTGCTTCACCTATAAAAGGGTTTTTTAAAAGCAGAAAATTCTTCATCTAGAGGTACAGGTATCTTGCTGCAGGTACCAGCAATTTTGAAGTGTAGCTGACACACTGTCAAAATACTGCATTCCAACCCTGTTATTCTTGACTAAGTGGCCAACCAGAGAGAAAACACACTGTTTTATAATTAATTCACTTAATTAGCATGGTAAAAACTTGCCTTGGACTTAGCCGCCTTCACAAGGATGTCATAATTTGATGGGGGAGGAGCAGGATGTCTCCTGAGTAAGGCAAACTCTGGGAATTCTTCGTAAATTTTTTGTGCTACAGAGACATTGGCAAGCAACATGAACTCTTCAACCATGGAGTTTGTTTCTCTAGCAACATAAAATATTTTTTATGGTTAGAAAAGCATTAAATTACATACCTGGCTTCAGAGCATAACGAAGAAGGATTCTAGCACCCTAACAGCATTACTAAACAGTAACTAGTGGTTTTGAACATTTAAAATGTTTGCCTAACATTATCAAGACTAAAAAAGTAACATTTACTAAGTTTCAAATATTGAATCAAATGGAAAAAACACCCCACTAAAATATTCTAAAACAACAAATTAAAGAAAAATGCTCTTTAAAACGTCCCAAAAGACCAGCACATAAGCCTCCTGATTTCTTCCCTGTACTGTTCAAACACAATGCATACAAACTTCAAAAGCTCCACGTTGCACTCCACATGGTGACAGTATACATAACTGAGTGTAGAAGTAGCAGCAGGAGAGAAAGCAAGTACCTAGCTTCAGAAATGTAATCAGTAGCTCTGTTTCTAGAACTCCTTGGTAGGATTGTCTGTATCACTCTGCACATGTGCAGTACCTACTGTGGTGTTCTCAAGGTTTCAGTAATCCATAACTCCAAGTTCTACTGTCTCTCCTTTGTTAATACCACTGGAAAAGCATCACAGAGAAGCCAAGCGGAATGCAGAGAGTTTGGACCTTAGTGCTCCACTAAATCATAACTTCATAGATGAAGCATACAGCTCAAAACTTGCTTCACAGTAACACAGTATAACACAGAGGAATTCTCTTTTCTAGGATCAGCTTGCCCAGAGAAGTTGTGGATGCCCCCTCCCCAGAAATGCAAGGACAGGCCGGATGAGGCTTTGAGCAACCTGGTCTAGTGGAAGGTGTCCCTGCCCATGGCAGGGGGGTTGGAACTAGATGGTCTTTAAGGGCCCTTCCAACCCAAACCATTCTGTGATATTATGACTGCCCTGCAGTATTATAGGAACTTTGTGCACTATTAAGTAAATGTTGCTACCTGAACATGCCTGTAATTCCATCCCTACCCAGAATTAACTAACTGAGGGAAATAAAAGGCATACTTGAGCTCCTTAGTCTGCAGATCAATAGGGTCGTGAGTTTCACTGTCCATGTGGAAACGAACTTCTGGTGAGGAAAGTGTCAAGGCTCTAGAAGAGAGGTAAGCGGTATTAATCAACTACAGTAAAGCAGACACTGCAGTCGAGTTGCAAGCCTGTACACAACCACCTGGGTTTATCACGAAACAACAATTTACAATTAGCAGAAATAGAAAAATATTAGCAGACATTATGATGCTCACACACATCAACAGTAGCTCATGAAATTTCAAATGCTACTCCTCTGGTTGTTTTTTTTATCATGACTAAGAAATCCATATTGATTGATCTTCTGAAGGAAAAGTTAACATCCTGAGTTTACATATTTTGGGGAAATGAAGATAGGCATTTTTATGCAAATCAAATTGGGAAAAAAGTTGTCTTTCACAAGATTTTCACTGGGAGAAATGCACAGAACATTTTACAGTTTGACAGCAAAAAATAGCCAGGGGGCCAGAGGGGCGTGAAAGTAACAAGGACACTGCATGGTTTTACCCATTATCAATTCTTTTCTTCTTCAGAATTTTTGCTAATTTGTTTAGTCCACGTAGGCTGGTAGTAATATCGTCATTCATAGCTCTTGAGTCAATTCGCATCTGTGCTTCAGCGTACGTAAGAGAAGCCTTGAAGAAGGTAAAAAAAAAAAACATACAATACATAATGGAACACTGAAAAGAAAAACAGTTCTGTCGTGCAGAAACTGCAGTCTGTTGTCACAGCTGGTTCGCAGTAAGACAAACCTTTGCACTCAACACCCAAATGCCTGTCATTCTCACAGAATAATGGACAAAACAGGACAGATCTACAGAAGATACTGAGAAATACCATACAGTGGAGGTTTTTATGCTGATCACAGACCTGTTTTATACATTAGAGGTCTAATTTTCAGAAATACATGAAACACCTACAAATTCCATGGAATTTAACTGAAAATTAAATGTCTAGCTGGTATATGAAAAACATGTCCAATATATATATCAATAAGTTTATACTTTTGAAATATCATAACACAGTAACTACACAAAAAAAACATTCCACATTTAAAAGGTTTGAAAGAACAGGGCAGAATCAAACTTTTTCTATGTTTTTAGGATTTATGCATCATTTGCTAATTCTAAGAAAACATAAAAATGTAAGCAGAAAGAAGAAAACTTTATTATCAAGTCTGTTGATTGTTGTTCTTATAAAAAGCTTTCCAGCATTTTTTTAAAGTAGTATAACAATATTTATGTGACTAACCTTGGAATTAATTACACTCTTTGTAAATCTGGTTTTTAGAATTTCAGCCTTATGGTTCATCTCCCATATACATGAAAATGCAAGCCTATGAGAGAGAGAAGGGTGGAAAGATACATATTAAAATCCACATATAAACATCTGGAGTTTCTTGTCAGGATCGAAGTATGGACCATGTATATATATATACCTGTCCACATTAGATCTCAGGGAGCATAAATTGGAACTAAGCAACTCTGGAACCATATCAATTCTCTGCAAAGTAAAGAATAAAAATCATGACTAGTTAAGAAGTACGTATTTCAATTTCCTGATAATATACTAAAAACTTTGAAATAATAATTACTTAATTTTTTTTGCTAAGAAAGCTCAGATTTCTGAAAGAAAAGTAAGCTACCACAGAGGAAATCAATTCCAAGACCCATTCTAATTATCAGTTAGTTCTGAAAAGAAATTGTGGTCTGTGAGAAGTTAAAATAAACAGGACTAAGTGTACAGTTGTAATGAATACAAATCATAGGAAACAGCAGAGATTTAGCTATCTAGAAAAAAACCCCAACAATGTAGAAGGCAAAACCAGGCCACTCTGGCAATTTCACATCGATACTAGAGCAGTAGCAAGTTTCAGAACCGCCTGTTACTAATGCTTCCAACAGGAGTTGAAAGGGACAGTCTACAGAGAAAAGATTTTAAAAGAAAAAAAAAAAAAAGTATTTATTCCTCTCTCTGTGCAGGCTGAATAACAGAAAGCACCTTAATTCCGCTAGTCTGAGGCAAATTAAGTGCAGCCCAAAGGAATCTACCTCTCCCCCCACCTTAGTTTAGCGGTAATGTCTCTAGTCCCAAGAATTAAAAAAAGAAAGCAATGAAAAAGCCAACCACTTAACTATACAAAAAAGCTCTTTATCTAGAAAACAATTACTTTTTCACACAAATATACTGTTGTTCCCCTTTTTGCCGACTCCTCATCCAAAGCAGTTCCCAGGCGAATAAAATGACTGACATCTGCAATATGCACGCCGACCTAAACAACAAGGATCATGTTATGCGTCTTCCAACAGAAAAACGGTTCTCGACACAAAAGAAACTTTCTCAAGTTTTTCTTTACAACTCTAGTTACCATTCCCCATTCCCTTCAGCAGCTACTCTAGTTAGTAATAGAAACAGTTAAAGCCTACCATACTGACATTAAAAAAATGAATACTTGCAGCAATTATGCAAAATAAGGGCTTGAGTACGTTTTGTGGAAAATTATATTCATTACCAATGCAACTCTTCTTGCCGGGGGGCTCAAATAACCTCTTTAATTTTCTTCAAGACTCACTCCCAAATTTGTTTTTCTCTTTGCTAGGCCTTCCACTTTGGCACACTCTCCTATTACAATTACAAATTAACTTATAACAAAGAAAACCTGACTAAATCAGACATAAGGGGTCTAAGAGACCCATAAGAGAGCTAGTGATAAACCTGTAGCTTTTCAAATGCATTTTTTTTAAATAAAATAATCATTCCTTAGGCATTAGAGAAATAGCTTCATTTTTATTACCGACAGTTAACAAAAATCTTACTTTAGCTGTAGAAATCCATGTTTATCCTCAACTAACACAGTAAATAAATTAGATGCTAATTTCCCATGCCACATAAGCAGAAAGCAGGTTGAATTTAGATGACATTAAATTCCCATTTCTGACACTGATGTAATGCTAATCAACTCTCTCTCTTTACTACCATCTCGCAGCTGTGCAAACACCATTAATTTCTTTTACAACAGATCTGGAGCTTTGCTCATGTCACTTACTATTACCACTACCGTGCTGTTTATAAAATAAAAGAGTCAATAAATAAAGGACTGGCTTTATTAAAGAAAAAAGAAAATGAACAATACCTCTAAATTTCCATTTTCTACTTCTCTACAATGTAATGCATCATCAATATCCGTACAGCCAGGAGGATCAACACTACAGACACACAAGTGCCTTAAGTCCTCCCTGTATTTCATATCCTGTAATTAAAAAAAGAAAGAGACAAAAGTTGTTTTCAAGAACATCTCCCATATCGAAGTAAAAATGATCATCTGAGAAAAGCACTTTGCATAAAACTTTCCAAAGCAACCAATTATTTTCAAAGTGCCTTTTTTTTTTGTGTGTGTGTTTGTTTTCGGACAAGATTAGCAATAATACTTACAAATAAGATCAAAACAGATATGCAGAAACTACAGTGACAGAAAAACTAAAACTGAAGATAAAGTACTGATATTTTTTTCTGTTTCACAGTGAACAGGAAGAGAAATAGAACAAAAATCAGTCTCAGAATTAGCAGGACCAGAATCAATACTTTTTAAGTGACATTTTGATGGATGTCCAGCTGGACAAATTGTTTAGGATATGACTGCTCTCAACTAACTTCAGCTTTCTAAGGCTTAAATGTCTAGACAGCCGAAAGGAAGCGCACACTTTGGAAGTATTACCTTTGTATGATGGCTACAAAACGATCTCGGGTAAGTACCTTAGACCAGATAAATGATTTTCAGACAGCTAATTTACACAAAAATCCCTCCTTCGGTTTCCATGTTCAAAAGACAGAGGAGTAGGTAACAAATTATAATAGAAGTAGCCCACCTCAGAGAAATTAAAATACACAAAACCAAAACACATCATGCCCAAATTGTTCCCCGATGACATTTTTCTACACGTTCTAAAGCAACCGCCATATTTATACTATTGGTGAGAACCTGGAATTCACTAACTGCATTTAAAATGAGCAATTCTGCAAACACCAGTTTTGCTTCCTCCAATTACTTTACCAGATTATAGCAGGATATATTAAAGCCTCCTCTCCTTGGATCGTTTCAGCAATGGCAAAGCCTGCCACATTTTGTTAAAAAGCTATTTAGCAAGCTGAAAAAAATCTTAGGGATGATCTTACTATTAGCAAAGAACAGTTTGGGTTGGAAAGGACCTCAAAGATCATCCAGTTCCAACCCCCCTGCCATAGGCAGGGACGCCTTCCACTAGACCAGGTTGCTCAAAGCCTCATCCAGCCTGGCCTTGAACACTTCCAGGGATGGGGCATCCACAGCTTCTCTGGGCAACCTGTTCCAGTGCCTCACCACCCTCTCCATGAAGAACTTATTCCTGATATCTAATCTAAACCAATTTAAACCCATTACCCCTTGTCCTGTCACTACAGGCCCTTGTAAAGTCCCAGGGCCCAATTCAATTATATTGAATTTAGTCTGTTTCCTTTGCAAAAATCCCCTTTTTTAATATTTTTACTTTTTAATGAATCCTGTATTATGTTTTTTATCTTAAAATATCTATCACTAACAAACACAGGTTTAGCTAAAACCCCAAGACTTGCAGAGGCCTTGTTTCCATAAGAAATCTGGCTGAAAGTCTACCCTAAACCAAAATGGTTTTGGACAACAATTCCCCTCTATTTTTGGTGCACTGGGATATTTAAGAATGTCACAGTTTGATTTGAAGGAGAAGGCACAATCACTATTACAATAATTTAAAAATGATTACCTGTTCTTTAATGCTCCATGGCATTTTTGGTAGGAAACTAAGAACACTTTGGGAAAAAGGTTGATGAGGGACATCATGTTCAAGCAGAAGGACTTCTGTCTCGGTCTCTTTATCTCCAGCGCTTCCCAAGTTCCTTACAAAATGGCCCTGAGAAACAATATATACAGTTACGAATACATACACACCCGCACATCGAACAACTATGTTTGGTGAAAAACAAGTATTTGAGACCATTATCTCATAGGTTATTAAGTATACACAGGAATAGTTTTTCCTTCTTCAGTTGACTTTCTCATCTTGAAGAGAGAAATTTGATTTCAATCATCTATTTCATTCAGCAAGTCTGTACTTCACCCTCTTTTCCTAGAATGGCACTAAACTCTCTACATTTAAAACTGCAAAACTTGTAAACATGGCAATTGAGTTTTGCAGGTCAGGAAAAAACACTGCTGTATAAGCAGCAAGACTAATGAGGTCTGATTTCTCTGGGTTTGTGTTGTGCCACACATCCTACCCCCTAATACTTTAACTCTATCTCCTTCCTCACACATCTCATCCTCTGCAGTGACACTGTCTTTGTCTTAACACCCTTCTATATATTCCAAGTCTCCTTCATTTCTCTCAAGATTCATGAGACAGCTGTGCTGTCACTCATTACACGACATGCATTCCTACACAAGCCAATGGAAGCTTCCTCAAAACCTAATATTCAACACAAATTGAAGCTAGCGTCCTCAATTTCTCTCATATTTACAAAGAACTTCAGGCACTTAATTACCTGCAACTCTGCCCCACTGTCAATTTGACTTAATTTGGCCAAAGTGTTTAGAGTAACGTGCCAGGGTGGTGATGAGTGTGTGGATGAGCAAAGCCACCACAAAAGGTTCACAATTTATAGGAACCCAGTCTAAAAAAAGGCGGTCCCTAGTTAGTCTAAAGAAAGCACCTTAGTTAGCACATATATGTTCACTGCAAAACCTAAGGACTGAGCCTTTTAGGTATGATAACCCATACCTGTTTTAAGGGGGGGGAAGAGCAAACTAAATAATTTAGGGAAGGAGGGCACTGAAAGAACGTAATGACAACACTTTTCCAAGTTGCTCAGCATTGCAGATAATAATACACATCTTGCCCAATAAACACATAAAAATAGCACGGATAAAAAGCTCAGAAGAAAACAATTAAACTTACATTAGGGTACCTGGAATTCCTGGGCCAACCATCAATAGCAACAATTATTCTTCGTCCTTCCAACGCATCTGCTTGTCTTGTTTCTATTCGAATGCGAGGAATTCTGCGATCAGCTGGCGTAAACAAATGGCGCCTTGCCTATTAACAGCCAGAAAAAGGAACAAATCTTTCCAATTAAAGAGAAGGAAAAAAAAAAAGTAAAATCTACACTTACAGTAACTTGATTATTTCCTTACCTCTTTGATCTGTGACTTGGAAATCATGCCACAAAACTGTCGCCAGTTTCGTTTTATAATGCCAACTACTCTTCCAGTAGGTCTCAGCATGTCCTTGTTAACTGAAGTCTTCAGCTGACAGAAAACACAGGGGTTAAACACACAAGCCTGCCTGAACTCACGGTAACGTGTTCGGCTACAGCACGTATCTGAAACCTTGGTGCTAACAACCTGCGTGTTGCCATAGATCCCATTATGACTTCATAAACGTAACCATGCCTCCTGTGCCTTGCATGACAGTATTTTTAATGTGACATGCCTACGGTGGTTTTCTCGTTGGCCTCTTTTCTCTTTTTTTCTTAAATGGACATAGTTTTTCTGCTGTTCTTTGTTTTTTCTGAAGAAACACTATCTTGTTCCACTGTCTCTGCTTACTACGCAGCTATCTCCATGTTCTTTACCACCTTATTATTGTAAGTTTTAGCCGTCCTTTTACATTGCTGAAAATTCTTCATTAATTCTAAACACAATAATTAAAAAACATTCCCATGGAATTCAGTGGGAAGATCATGTTTTTCAAGAAACTCAGATATCTGTTGGACAGGGTAGACGTGTGTGCACCGCACGCAGAGTAGAAGCTAAAGAATATTTTACAACTAGTTCCAAATGTATGCACTGCTTATAAAAGCCAAGTGTCATCATGATACAACACCTGCTCCTATCAGCAAACCCTGTTCTACACATCAGTATATAGCTCCACATTATTACCTGACTACCACGCCGTAACGTTCAGATTTATTCAGTTTAACAAAGTAATGTGGGAATTTCTGATTGGGTTTAATTAAAAAGTATCAGTTTTAGACAAAATTATGTATTTAATGCAACTGTAGGGCTACAATTTTTATAACTTCTGAGTTCACAGTAACTTTTAGGAGTCAATATAAGGAGAATGTATAAATCTAAAGCCTAACACCATCAGAGTATTGCAGACTTCACCTCTCAACGTAAGAGTTAAGTAAAAAAAAAAAAAAACATTTCTTTCATACAATGTTTTCTTTCTCCTCTTCATTTTCAATGTCATCTTCATTCTGGCCATCATCTTGCAAGACCACTGAGGACAGTGCCACCCATTCCTCTTTTGCCAACAGCTGCACAGCTACAATATCTTCATGAACTGCTCGGTTTAAATGCTTCAGTCCCTGTATAATTATCTGGATTTTTTAGAAAACAAAATGAAAATGCCAATCTTCATGATGAGATCAACAGAAGATCCAAATCAAAGCAGCATCACAGGAGAATATACATATGTAACAAGCCCTGCACTCTAAAGAACACGTCAAGACATATTTTTGATGCCTTTTTTCCCCTCTGCCTAGGTTTCTTTCAGTACTGATAGTATTATTTCAGGATTCCAATTGCCTCTATAAAAACAATTTGTTTTCCCCAGATAATTAGGTTTTTTTTTTTTTTTTAAATAAGACTATCCTTTTTTTGCAGGCTAGGGGACTCCACATACTAACGGGAAACAGGAATTAAAAAACTGAGAGCCAGAGAAGCACCTCTAGCTGCCACCACAAACAGAGCGGGAGGAGGTAACTGCCTCTGCTT